>NC_057797.1:573579017-573588420 GCF_018294505.1 Triticum aestivum
TGGGCTCCCGGGCCGCGGCGGCGGCTGGCGGTGGAGCGCCACGTGGTGGCGTGGGAGTGGCGGCGGCGCTGTGTCCGGCCCGGACGGACAATGTCCGACGCGCGGAGCTGCAGTTTTTAGGGTTTCGGGGAGGAAGAAGATCCGAAAACGGAGGGGTGTATATATAGGCATAGAGGGAGCTAGGAGAGTCCAAATGAGGTGTGGTTTTCGGCCACGCGATCGTGATCGAACGCTCTAGAACATGGAGCAGAGTTTGGTGGGTTTTGGGCCAAATTGAAGGGGTGTTGGGCTGCAACACACACGAGGCCTTTTCGGTCCCTCGGTTAACCGTTGGAGTATCAAACGAAGTCCAAATGGTACGAAACTTGACAGGCGGTCTACCGGTAGTAAACCAAGGCCGATTGGCAAGTCTCGGTCCAATCCGGAAATGTTTAATCCCCACACACGAAAGAAAGCTAGAAATTGCCACCGGAGGAGAACGAAGCACCGGAATGCAAAACGGACAACGGGGAAAATGCTCGAATGCATGAGACGAACATGTATGCAAATGCAATGCACATGATGACATGATATGAGATGCATGACAACGGCAACAACACACGGAGACAAAAACCCGAACCCAAGAAAATAAAATAACTTAACGCCGGAAACGGCAAGAGTTGGGATACAAATAGGGAAAGTTACATCCGGGGTGTTACAACACTCCACCACTACGAAAGGATCTCGTCCCGAGATCTAGGACTAAAAGAACACTGGGTACTCAGAATGGAGGTGATCTTCGCGTTCCCAGGTAGCTTCATGGTCGGAATGGTGTGACCAATTGACTTTGAGAAATTTGATTGACTTGTTGCGAGTCTTGCGTTCAGTCTCTTCAAGAATAGCAACTGGGTGCTCACGATAAGAGAGATCTTCTTGGAGCTCAATGTCCTCGAAGTTGACGGTGCGGTAAGGAGTCTTGAAGCACTTTCGAAGCTGAGAGACATGGAACACATCATGAACATTTGCAAAGTTTGAAGGAAGCTCGAGTTGATAGGCGAGGTCGCCTCTCTTGTTGACAATCTTGAAAGGTCCCACGTATCTAGGGGCAAGTTTCCCTTTGATACCGAAGCGACGAGTACCTTTCATAGGAGAGACACGGAGGTAAACATGATCTCCGATCTCGAAAGCCAAATCACGGTGCTTACTATCATAGTAGCTCTTCTGGCGGGATTGGGCTGCTTTGAGGTTATCACGAATGACTTTGCACATTTCTTATGCCTCTGTGATTAAGTCATTACCCAAAAGCTGACGTTCACCAGTTTCAGACCAGTTGAGAGGGGTACGGCACTTCCTGCCATACAGAATTTCAAAAGGGGCCTTGCCCGAACTTTCTTGAAAACTGTTGTTGTAGGAGAATTCAGCATAAGGAAGACAATCCTCCCACTTCATGCCGAAGGAGATCACACAAGCCCTGAGCATATCTTCAAGAATCTGGTTGACACGCTCGACTTGACCGCTTGTTTGAGGATGAAAAGCTGTGCTGAAGCGAATGTTCGTGCCCATGGCCTTCTGGAAAGAATCCCAAAACTTCGAGGTAAAGATGCTGCCATGGTCTGAAGAGATCACTTGAGGAATACCGTGCAGAGAGACAATACGAGAGGTATAGAGTTCCGCCAATTGAGCTGCAGTGATCGACTCTTTGATAGGCAGAAAGTGAGCCACTTTGGTGAGTTTGTCGATGACAACAAATATAGCATCATTGCCATGCTTGGACTTTGGAAACCCAGTCACGAAGTCCATTTCAATGTGGTCAAACTTCCATTCTAGAATGGCAAGAGGTTGGAGGAGACCTGCTGGCCTTTGGTGTTCTGCCTTCACTCTTCTGCTGACATCACATTCATTCACGAATTGAGCGATCTCGCGCTTCATTCGAGTCCACCAATAAGCTTGCTTGAGGTCCTGATACATCTTCGTGCTCCCAGGGTGGATGGAGAGGAGAGAATTGTGAGCCTCGTTCATGATCACTTTACGGAGGTCACCTTTGGGTACAACAATATGATCCTCGAAGAAGAGAGTGTCCTTGTCATCAAGGCGGTAGCACTTGTACTTGGACTGACTCTTGGCAATCCCAATCTTCACCTTTTTCACCATAGCATCAAGAAGCTGGGCTTGGCGAATCTGGTCTTCTAAGGTAGGAGAGACTTGAAGGTTGGCGAGGAAACCTTGAGGAACAACTTACAGATTAAGTTTGCGGAAAGCTTCACAAAGCTCGGGTTGATAAGGCTTACGAATCAGACTGTTGCAGTACGCTTTCCTGCTCAAAGCGTCAGCAATTACATTGGCCTTGCCTGGAGTATACTCGATACTCGGATTATACTCTTGAATCATTTCGACCCATCGAGTTTGCCTAAGGTTGAGATTAGGCTGAGTGAAGATGTACTTGAGACTCTTGTGATCAGTGAAAATGTCCACTTTTCTTCCCAATAGAAGATGTCTCCAAGTCAAAAGAGCATGCACAACTGCCGCCAACTCGAGATCATGAGTGGGGTAGTTCTTCTCATTAGGCTTCAACTGGCGAGATGTATAAGCAACAACTTTCTTCTCTTGCATCAATACTGCACCAAGACCTTGGAGAGAGGCATCACAAAAGACCTCATACGGCTTGGATTCATCAGGTGGAGTCAGAACTGGAGCAGTGATCAACTTCTCTTTCAAAGTGTTGAAAGCAATATCACACTCCGGAGACCAAACGTACTTGACGTGCTTCTAAAGAAGATTTGAGAGAGGCTTCGTGATCTTAGAAAAGTTTTCAACGAATCTTCGGCAATAGCTTGCGAGACCGAGAAAACTGCGGAGTTGCTTCACGTTCTGAGGAGGTTCCCAATTCACAATTGCAGACACCTTCTCAGGATTCGCGGCAATGCCCTTGGCAGAGATGATATGACCAAGATAAAGAACCTCATCAAGCCAAAATTCACACTTGGAAAACTTGGCGTAGAACTGATGTTCTCTGAGCTTATCAAGAACCAAACGCAAGTGCTTGGCATGATCTTCCTTGTTCTTGGAGAAAACCAGAATGTCGTCGAGATAGACCAAAACGAAGTCATTGGTGTAGGCGTTGAAGATGAAGTTCATCATGCGAGAGAACGTCGGAGGAGCGTTGGCGAGGCCAAAAGACATGACAGTGTATTCATATGAACGAAAGCTTGTTCTGAATGCTGTATTGGGGATATCTTCTTCACGATTGCGAATCTGGTGATAACCCATACGGAGATCAAGCTTGGAGAATACTTGGGCACCTTTGAGTTGTTCGAAGAGCTCATTGATGTTGGGAAGTGGGTATTTGTTCTTGATGGTCTTCTTGTTCACTGGACGGTAATCAACGCAAAGTCGGTCCGTTCCATCCTTCTTATTCACAAAAAGAACACCACAACCCCACAGAGAAGAACTAGGCCGGATGAGACCCATTTTCTCTTGCATATCGAGTTGCTTCTTCAGCTCTTTCAACTCTTCAGGTCTGAGCTTGTAAGGATGTTTGCACACAGGTTCCGTGCCAGGCTCAAGATCAATAACGAATTCAACTGGCCGGTGCGGAGGCATTCCTGGAAGCTCTTCTGGAAAGACGTCTTGATATTCGCAAACGACTGGAATTTGAGAGATGGCATCCAATTCACCCTTCTCATTGAGAGAAAACAGACGGATGGTATTATCCCGAGCGGCAAAAACAATTACATCCTCAGACGAATGAGTCAATTGAATCTGCCTGGCTGCACAATCAAGCTGAGCCTTGTGCTTAGAAAGCCAGTCCATCCCGAGAATAAGAACAATATCCGAGTTACCAAGAACCATTGGCGAAGCCAGAAACTTGAAATCACCCATCAAGATAGAAATATCCGGAACCATCAAACTAGAACTCAGACGCTTAGCCGGAGAGACGACTTGCATAGCTCTGGGTAAAGCCTTAGTAGTAAAATTGTTCTCTGATGCAAATGGGAATGACATGAAGGAATGCGATGCACCAGAGTCAAAAAGTACTTTTGCAGGAACATCATTAACAGGAAGGTTACCCATTATCACATCTGACGAGTCCTCTGCCTGAGCTGCATTCATCAAATTGACCTTGGCATGCTTGGGGTTATGCTTGACCACAGCTGTACTTGCCGATCTGACAGGAGGAGGAGGAGGAAGACGCCTCTGGTTGAGACACTTGTTGGCATAGTGACCCTTCTGTTGGCACTTGTTGCACGTGACCTCTGAAAGCGGACGGTGATACGGAGCACTCGATCTTGGAGCTTGAGACGAAGTCTTGTTCTGAAAGCCAGGGTTGGGTGGGTGGGAAGAACCACTGCCACCTTTACTCTTCTGCTGATACGGCTAACGGAACGGAGGAGGAGGAAGCCAAAACTTCTGCTGCTTGTCCACTTGAGTAGAGGAAGAAGGAGTAACATCTCTGACTCGCTTCTTGGAAGCATCACACCTCAACTGAGCAGCCTCTTGCTTCAGTGCCATGTTGTAGAACTCATCGTACCTCAAGGGCTCAAAGAGAACAAGAGCGAGCTGAATATCTTCTCTGAGACCACCCCTGAACTGATATATCATGCTCTTCTCATCCGGGACGTCCTGCTTGGCAAAGCGGGCGAGCTTCTGGAACAACTTGTTGTAGTCATAGACAGACAAAGAGCCTTGCTTCAGATTGCGGAATTCCTCACACTTGCTTTCAACTACGCTCTAGGGAATATGATGAGCTCGGAAATCTCGACGGAAATCACCCCAAGTGATAACACGTCCACCTCTGGAATCCTTGTACTGCTGGAACCATTCTGCAGCTTGATCTTTGAGTTGGAAGGAAGCGAACTTAACAAAGTCCTCAGGCCTGACGTTACTGCACTCGAAATGCTTACACAGATCCACAAGCCAATCATCAGCATCGTTGCCTCAACACAATTGCTAAAAGTCTTTGGCCCGTTAGCAAGGAACTGGTTGAGTGTAGCAAAGTGACTCTGATTGCTGCCTTGATTCCCATGACTGCCTTCATTGTGCTCTTGAAGAATTTGCATGATCAGCTGTGTGTTTGCATTGGTTGCGGCCATCACAGCTTGCCATGCCTTTGGAGGAGGTGGAGGTGGTGGCGGATCAGGATTCGGAGTCGTGCACGTTGGAGGAGCCATCCTGAAGAGGTTGACCACCATTAGCACATTGATAGATAAATATTGAAGCTGAATCCAACGGAATGAAAATTGCAACATATAGTCTTCACATCCGAACAAAATGAACGAATGCATTCCTCTTGAAATGGTCACATATCCATAAATTGAGAAGCCATGTAGAATTAAGGTAGAGAAATAAATCAACAATGTAAGGATCAAGAACGAATAATCGGTAAGAAATCCCAATCTCAAACCAATATCCGTGGAAGAAAAACTAGAGCTACTAGAATTCCCACCTATGAAACTCCCGAACCTTTCCGGTTATGTAATCAGGTGTTGGGGATACAGGGGAAGCATAATATCTCACCCAAACTAGCAAATCCTACATCCAGCTGTATCCATCCTTCAACACATAACCAAGAAACCTTCGAAAACTATCTACCTCAACCTTCGAAAAGCATCTGTTATACAAGTTATGGCGATACTCCCGAACTCCCACCCCGATACTGGGTGGCGTCGAGGTTATCTCACCAACGAACTGCATAAAAGAGATTTTCGATGTCGGCGTACTAAACTCAGGTATTCCAGAATTGCAACGATAAAATTATGATGACAACACCTCAGAGCTCAACTCCCCGGGACACTTCCACTAAACCCCTGACAGGAGGCACCAAGACAATGTTCTCATCATAAAACCATCGGAACGATTCCAAGATACCCACGTGATCCTAAATTTTTTTTATTGAAATTTGAGAAGAGAAGAGTCAAAACTCTACGTCAGGATGCCTTACTAGAGCGATGAGGAGACTGGGAAGTAAAAAGAATTCCTAAACTCTCCGATATATAATTCCTAAATGACCCAAAACATTTTTTTCTAGACACAACTCGGCCGCTAAAACGATCAAGCAATGGGGCTCCTAAGATCGGGGAAGGCTCTGATTACCAACTTGTAACACCCTCGATGCGACTATAGCTCCCACGTGTCGAGGCATGACTTAGAGACATAATCGTATTGAAGGCATATGTCGCAAGTTAGGCAATCTTCACAACATCCCATGTAATAATAATAAAAGGGGAGAACATAGTTGGCTTACACTCGCCACGTCAATCAAGTACATTAATAACATTACATCATCCATACACTCAAGGCCCGACTATGGCGCCAAAATAAAAGAGAACCCAACATGCGACACGGTCCTGATCACCCCCAACTGGGCACCACTACTGATCGTCGGGAAAGGAAACGTAGTATCGTTGAGAGTCTTCGTCGAACTCCCACTTGAGCTCACACGCGTCTCCTGGAGTGGAATCATCACGCCCTGCATCTGGTGTAATAGTAATCTGTGAGCCACAGGGACTCAGCAATCTCGCACCCTCGCGATCAAGACTATTTAAGCTTATAGGTGTGACAAGGTACAATATGAGTGGAGCTGCAGCAAGCGACTAGCAAATATGGTGGCTAACTTATTCGCAAAGGAGAGCGGGAAGAGGAGGCAAAGCGCGAGCGAGAAACTAGAGAGCAACCTGCGAAAACATTACTCCAACACCGTGTCCACTTCCCGGACTCCGCCGAGAAGAGGCCATCACGGTAACACACTCGGTTGATTCATTTTAATTAAGTTAAGGTTCAATTTATCTACAACCGGACATTAACAAATTCCCATCTTCCCATAACCGCGGGCACGACTTTCGAAAGTTCAATCCTTGTAGGGGAGTCCCAACTTAGCCCATGACAAGCTCTCACGGTCAACGAAGGAATAGACCTCCTCCCAAGACGTTCCGATCAGACTCGATATCTCGGTAACTCAAGACACTTCGACAGGTTAAAACAAGACCAGCAACACCGCCCGAATGTGCCGACAAATCCCGATAGGAGCTGCACATATCTCGTTCTCAGGGCACACTCAGATGAGACTAGCTACGAGTAAAACCAACCCTCAAGTTACCCCGAGGTGGCCCCGCAGGCAGCTCAGTTCGGACAACACTCAGAGGGAGCACTGGCCCGGGGGGAGGGTTAAAATAAGATGACCCTTGGGCTCCGGTAACCCAAGGGAAAAAAGGCTAGGTGGCGAATGGTAAAACCAAGGTTGGGCATTGCTGGAAAAGCTTTAATCAAGGCGAACTATCAAGGGGTTCCCATTATAATCCAACCGCGTAAGGAACGCAAAAATCCGGGAACATAACACCGATATGACGGAAAACTAGGGCGGAAAGAATGGAACAAAACACTAGGCGAGAGGCCGAGCCTTCCACCCTTTACCAAGTATATAGATGCATTAAGATAACATGGCAATATAATGATATCCCAACAAGTAAATAAAAGATGTTCCAACAAGGAACGGCCTCCAACCTTCACCTGCAACTAGTAACGCTATAAGAGGGGGTTGAGCCAAGCGGTAACATAGCCAATCAACGGTTTGCTAGGACAAGGTGGGTTAGAGGTTTGACATGGCAATTTGGGAGGCTTGCAAGCAAGTGGTAGGCATCATAGCATTGGCATAGCAAAAGAGCGAGCAAACTAGCATAGCAAAGATAGTAGTGATTTCGAGGGTATGATCATCTTGCCTGCACAGTTGTCAGAGTTGACTGGATCCTCAAGAGCAAACTCAACGGGCTCCTCGTTAGCGAACTCGTCTCCCGGCTCTACCCAACAAGACAAACAAGCAACAAGGATACAATCAACCACGTGCAAGACCAAGCAATATGATGAAATGATGATATGCTATGCGGGATGCGATGCGGGATGCAAAAATGCAAGATATGACAGGAAATGCATGAACCTGGCCTCTACTTGGAATTCCAAGGGTGCCACTAGAAAGATGAGATGAAATCTCTTGAAAACGATATAAAGAACGCCGGAATCGGAGTTACGGTTTAGAAATGGCAAGCGATTCAAAAATGACACCGGTCTGCGATTTACAGCAAGTAGGCATCTAAATGCAATGACATGAACATGCTATAGCAACCAAACATGACAACAAAATACATGGCCGGTATGCACACAAGATGCTTAACAAAAGTCTAGCACTGAGCTACGGCCAAATCATCCATTAACAGGTTCAAACAAGCATGGCAAAAACGCAAATGGTAAACAGATCTCAGACTTTGTGAAATTAACACTTGTCTGGAATTTCAGATCATATAGCCCTCTTCGGAGCAACAAAACAACATGCTACGGGACCTGAACATGACAAAGAAAGACATGGCATGGAGCTACTCAACAATCTTAACAAAAGTCCCTTAGTGACCTTGAGGCAAAAGGGATCACAAAATATACTAACAAGCACACGAACATAGCAAAAACATAATCAGTTTTCAGACTTGGTGAAAACTGGGACATGCTGAAATATAACTCACGAAGGCATGTTTACGAGCTCGATGCACTCACTACTGTGCAAGTCATGGCAACATCCCTCAAGAAGGCACAAAATACAAGCTATACATGGCAAGAACATTGGCATAGCATGCACGGATCAACTATAATAACATCGGCAAAATCGCAAACAAGTTGACGATCTGCCCAGATTCACAATGAAGCAAAAGTAGAGCTCGATTGACTCAAGCTAGGGTGTTCCATAATTGCAAAAAAAGACATGGATGGATAGAGCACTACAAGATTAACAAAACTCCCTTACTGATCATCCTCAAAATAGGCACGGATCACTAGGAAACAACAAGAACATATGGCATCATGAACTAAACAATCCCAGGACTTAATGAAATCACTAAGTCCCCGAAAACAGAATTAGCAAATGCACCACTTTGCAGGCTTGCACAAGTCACCACACACATCCTAAAAATACATGGGTTGCACCTCTGGATATATGACAAAACCCTCAACAAAACATATGTAGAACTCACGGGCATAGCATGCACACATAAATCATGGCAAAAATGACAATTGTCTAAGATGAACTAGCAGATCTGACAATTAACTCAAGTAGCCCTCTTCTAACAGCATTTCGGGCATCAAGATGAACTCAAATGAAAATGATGCAGTGGAATGAAATGATGTACTCTCTGAGATGAACATTTTGATATGCTATATGCATGAATCGGAGCTACGGATGCAAAATTACGGAGCCTCGAACATGGGCATATGAACTAAAAATTCTGGGACTTAGTGAAAAAAAAACTACCCCGGATCAGATCTAGGGTTTTGGGGCACTGTTCACGTCGGAGCCGAGGTGGCGGCGCGGCTCGCCGGAGAAGTCGAGGACGGCGGCGGCCGTGGTTGGAGGCGCCGGATCCGGCAAGGGGAAGGTCGCCGGTGGCCG
>NC_057797.1:573589089-573596346 GCF_018294505.1 Triticum aestivum
GGGAGCGGGCCGCGGGGGCCGGACCTGGGCTCCCGGGCCGCGGCGGCGGCTGGCGGTGGAGCGCCACGTGGCGGCGTGGGAGTGGCGGCGGCGGTGTGTCTGGCCCGGACGGACAATGTCCGGCGCGCGGAGCTGCAGTTTTTAGGGTTTCGGGGAGGAAGAAGATCCGAAAACGGAGGGGTGTATATATAGGCATAGAGGGAGCTAGGAGAGTCCAAATGAGGTGCGGTTTTCGGCCACGCGATCGTGATCGAACGCTCTAGAACATGGAGCAGAGTTTGGTGGGTTTTGGGCCAAATTGAAGGGGTGTTGGGCTGCAACACACACGAGGCCTTTTCGGTCCCTCGGTTAACCGTTGGAGTATCAAACGAAGTCCAAATGGTACGAAACTTGACAGGCGGTCTACCGGTAGTAAACCAAGGCCGCTTGGCAAGTCTCGGTCCAATCCGGAAATGTTTAATCCCCACACGCGAAAGAAAGCTAGAAATAGCCACTGGAGGAGAACGAAGCACCGGAATGCAAAACGGACAACGGGGAAAGTGCTCGAATGCATGAGACGAACACGTATGCAAATGCAATGCACATGATGACATGATATGAGATGCATGACAACGGCAACAACACACGGAGACAAAAACCCGAACCCGAGAAAATAAAATAACTTAACACCGGAAACGGCAAGAGTTGGAGTACAAATAGGGAAAGTTACATCCGGGGTGTTACACAAAGTCTCTCTTATCATAACGTTGATTCTTTGATTGTGGGTTATCAAGATCAACAGCAGGTTCAATCTCTACATCATTGTCATTGCTAGGTTGAGCATCAATATGAACATCATCATTAATATTATCACTAGGTTCATGTACATTACCATATTGTGTTTCAGACTTTCAGCATTAGAAATAGAAATATCATTGGGATTCTCAGGTGTGTCAACAACAGGTTCACTAGAAGCATGCAAAGTCCTATCATTTTTTTCTTCTTCTTAGAAGAACTAGGTGCATCAACAATAGTTCTCTAAGAATCTTTCTCAATTCTCTTAGGATGGCCCTCAGGATACAAAGGTTCCTGAGTCATTTACCCCCTCTAGTCACAACTCTAATAGCATTATCATTTTTCTTATTATTTAATTCATTGATCAAATCATTCTGAGCTTTAAGCACTTGTTCTACTAGAGTGGTAACCATAGAAGAATGTTTACTAATAAGTTTAAGTTCACCTTTAACTCTGGACATATAATCACTCAAGTTTTCAATCATATAAGCATTACTTTTCAATTGTCTACTAAGATAAGCATTGAAATTTTCTTGTTTAACAATAAAATTATCAAACTCATCTAAGCATTGGCTAGCATACTTATAACGATGAATATCACCTTCATCAAATCTATAGAGAGAATTTACCATTACTACCTGTGTCGGGTTATCAAGACCATGCATTTCTTCAATAGGTGGTAAATTCTTAACATCTTCATCTTTAATACCTTTTTCTTTCATAGATTTCTTTGCCCCTTGCATATCTTCGGGACTGAGAAATAGAATATCCCTTTTCTTCAGAGTTGGCTTAGGAGTTGGTTCAGGAAGTGTCCAATCATTATCATTACTCAACATATTATTCAATAGCAATTCAGCTTGATCAACAGTTCTTTCCCTGAAAACACAACTAGCACAACTATCCAGGTGGTCTCTGGAAGCATTGGTTGGTCCATTATAAAAGATATCAAGTATTTCGTTTTTATTGAGAGGATGATCAGGCGAAGCATTAAGTAATCGGAGAAGCCTCCCCCAAGCTTGTGGGAGACTCTCTTCTTCAATTTGCGCAAAATTATATATTTCTCTTAAGGCAGCTTGTTTATTATGAGCGAGGAAATATTTAGTAGAGAAGTAATAAATCATATCCTGGGGACTACGCACACAACCAGTATCAAGAGAATTAAACCATGTTTTAGCATCACCCTTTAATGAGAACAGAAATAACTTAAGGATAAAGTAATAGCGAGTTTTCCCATCATTAGTGAACAGGGTAGCTATATCATTTAATTTAGTAAGATGTGCCACAACAATTTCAGATTCATAGCCGTAAAAAGGATCAGACTCAACCAAAGTAATTAACTCAGGGTTGACAGAGAAATCATAATCCTTATCGGCAATACAGATAGGTGAAGTAGCCAAAGCAGGGTCATATTTCATTCTAGCATTCAAAGACTTTTCTTTCAGCTTAGCTAACAGTTTCTTACGATCATATCTATCATTGCAAGCTAAAAAGTCTCTAGTAGTTTCTTCATCCATAACATAACCCTCAGGCACAACAGGTAATTCATATCTAGGGGGAGAATCTTCATCATCACTTTCATCAATATTATCAGTTTCAATAATTTCATTCTCTCTAGCCCTAGCAAGTTGTTCATCAAGAAATTCACCTAGTGGCACAGTATTATCAAGCATAGAAGTAGTTCCATCATAAGTATCATGCAAAGCAGAAGTGGCATCATCAATAACATGCAACATATCAGAATAAATAGTAGGTGTAGGTGTCGCAAGTTTACTCAAAACAGAAGGTGAATCAAGTGCAGAGCTAGATGGCAGTTCCTTACCTCCCCTCGTAGTTGAGGGAAAAATCTTGGCTCTTTCATCTTTCAAGTTCCTCATAGTGATCAACAGATATAAATCCCAAGTGACTCAAAGAATAGAGCTATGCTCCCTGGCAACGGCGCCAGAAAATAGTCTTGATAAACCACAAGTATAGGGGATCGCAACAGTTTTCGAGGGTGGGGTATTCAACCCAAATTTATTGATTCGACACAAGGGGAGCCCAAGAATATTCTCAAGTATTAATAGTTGAGTTGTCAATTCAACCGCACCTGAAAGACATAATATCTATAGCAAAGTATTTAGTAGCAGAGTAATATGGAAGTAACGGTAACGGTGGCAAAAGTAACAGTATTGGTTTTGTAGTGATTGTAATCGTGGCAACAGAAAAGTAACTAAGAAAAGATCAATATGTGAAAAGCTCATAGGCATTGGATCAGTGATGGATAATTATGTCGGATGCGATTCCTCATGCAACAGTTATAACATAGGGTGACACAGAACTAGCTCCAGTTCATGAATGTAATGTAGGCATGTATTCCGAATATAGTCATACGTGCTTATGGAAAAGAACTTGCATAACATCTTTTGTCCTACCCTCCCGTGGCAGTGGGGTCCTATTGGAAACTAAGGGATATTAAGGCCTCCTTTTAATAGAGTACCGGAACAAAGCATTAGCACTTAGTGAATACATGAAGTCCTCAAACTATAGTCATCACCGTAATTGTCCCGATTATTGTCACTTTGGGGTTAACGGATCATAACACATAGTAGGTGACAATTGACTTGCAAAATAGGATGAAGAACTCACATATATTCATGGAAACATAATAGGTTCAGATCTGAAATCATGGCACTCGGGCCCTAGTGACAAGCATTAAGCATAGCAAAGTCATAGCAACATCAATATGAGAACATAATGGACACTAGGGGTCAAACCCTAACAAAACTAACTCGATTACATGATAAATCTCATCCAACCCATCATCGTCCACCAAGTCTATGATGGAATTACTCACGCACGGCGGTGAGCATCATGAAATTGGTGATGGAGGAAGGTTGATGATGACGATGGTGACAGATTCCCCTCTCCAGAGCCCCGAACGGACTCCAGATCAGCCCTCCCGAGAGAGATTAGGGCTTGGCAGCGGATCCGTATCATAAAACGCAATGAATCCTTCTCCTTGATTTTTTTTCTCGCCGAACGTGAATATATAGAGTTGGAATTGAGGTCGGTGGAGCCTCAGGGGGCCCACGAGACAGGGAGGCGTGCCCCCACCCTCGTGGACAGGGTGTGGGCCCCTGGTGTTGATTATTTCACCAGTATTTTTATATATTCCGAAAATATTCTCCGTGAAGTTTTAGGTCATTCTGAGAGCTTTTATTTTTGCAAAAAAATAACACCATGGCAATTCTGCTAAAAACAGCGTCAGTCCGGGTTAGTTCCGTTCAAATCATGCAAGTGAGAGTCCAAAACAAGGTCAAAAGTGTTTGGAAAAGTAGATACGATGGAGACGTATCAGTGTGAAGTTGAGTCAGACTCAATGCCTGACCACTACAGAAGATAGAGAGAAAATGAAAGTCATTCCCTATGCTTCAACCATAGGTTCTATCATGTATGCAATGATGTGTACCAGACCTGATGTGTGCCTTGCTATTAGATTAGCATGGAGGTACCATAGTAATCCAGGAGTGGATCACTGGACAGTGGTCAAGAACATCCTGAAATACCTAAAAAGGAATAAGGATATGTTTCTCATTTATGGAGGTGACAAAGAGCTCATCGTAAACGGTTACGTCGATGCAAGCTTTGACACTGATCCAGGTGACTCTATGTCACTAACCGGATACGTATTTTAATTGAATGGTGGAGCTGTCAGTTGGTGCAGTATCCGCCTGTATATGGTGCTGATCATGTCTCACGAGCAAAACATGATCAGCACCAAGACTCCATGGGTGTTAGAATCATTACTGTGTAATCTAGATTATTGACTCTAGTGCAAGTGGGAGACTGAAGGAAATATGCCCTAGAGGCAATAATAAAGTTGTTATTTATATTTCCTTATATCATGATAAATGTTTATTATTCATGCTAGAATTGTATTAACCGGAAACTTAGTACATGTGTGAATACATAGACAAACTGAGTGTCACTAGTATGCCTCTACTTTACTAGCTCGTTAATCAAAGATGGTTAAGTTTCCTAACCATAGACATGAGTTGTCATTTGATTAACGGGATCACATCATTAGAGAATGATGTGATTGACTTGACCCATCCGTTAGCTTAGCACGATGATCGTTTAGTTTGTTGCTATTGTTTTCTTCATAACTTATACATGTTCCTATGACTATGAGATTATGCAACTCCCGAATACCAGAGGAACACTTACTGTGCTATCAAACGTCACAACATAACTGGGTGACTATAGAGATGCTCTATAGTTGTCTCCGGTGGTGTTTCTTGAGTTGGCATAGATCGAGATTAGGATTTGTCACTCTGAGTATCGGAGAGGTATCTCCGGGCCCTCTCGGTAATGCACATCATAATAAGCCTTGCAAGCAATGTGACTAATGAGTTGGTTGTGGGATGATGTGTTTATGTGAGCACTACAGCCTTTCTGATATGTATATGTGAATGACATATTGTTGATCATAAATGATGTAGAATTTTCTAGAAAGCATAAAGAAGTGTTTGAAAGAAGTTTTTCAAAGAAACACCTCGGTGAAGCTGCTTACGTATTGGGCATCAAGATCTATAGAGATAGATCAAGACACTTGATAAGATTTTTCAATGAGTACATACCTTGACAATATTTTGAAGTAGTTCAAAATGGAACAATCAAAGAAGGAGTTCTTGCCTGTATTGCAAGGTGTAAAGTTGAGTAAGACTCAAAACCCGACCACATCAGAAAATAGAAATAGAATGAAAGTCATTCCCTATGCCTTAGCCATAGGTTCTATAAAGTATGCTATGCTGTGTACCAGACCTATTGTGTACCTTGCCATGAGTTTGGCAAGGGGTACGATAGTGATCCAGGAGGGGATCACTGGACAGCGGTCAAAGTTATCCTTAGTTACCTAAGAGGACAAAGGAGATATTTCTCAGTTATGGAGGGGATAAAGAGTTCATCGTAAAGAGTTATGTCGATGTAAGCTTTTACACCGATCCGGATGTCTCTGAGTTTCAATCTGGATACATATTGAAAGTGGGAGCAATTAGCTAGAGTAGCTTCATGCAGAGCATTGTAGACATAGAAAATTTGCAAAATACATACGGCTCTGAATGTGGCAAACCCGTTGACTAAACTTCTCTCACAAGCAAAACATGATCACACCTTAGTACTCTTTGGGTGTTAATCACATAGAGATGTGAACTAGATTATTAACTCTAGTAAATCCTTTGGGTGTTAGTCACATGGCGATGTGAACTAATCACATAAAAATGTGAACTATTGGTGTTAAATCACATGACGATGTGAACTAGATTATTGACTCTATTGCAAGTGGGAGACTGAAGGAAATATGCCATAGAGGCAATAATAAAGTTGTTATTTATATTTCCTTATATCATGATAAATGTTATTATTCATCCTAGAATTATATTAACCGGAAACTTGATACATGTGTGGATACATAGACAAAATGTAGTGTCCCTAGTAAGCATCTACTAGACTAGCTCATTAATCAAAGATGGTTAAGTTTCCTAACCATAGACATGTGTTGTCATTTGATGAATGGGATCACATCATTAGGAGAATGATGTGATGGACAAGACCCATCTGTTAACTTAGCATAATGATCGTTAAGTTTTATTGATATTGCTTTCTTCATGGCATATACATATTCCTTTGACTATGAGATTATGCAACTCCCGGATACTGGAGGAATACCTTGTGTCCTATCAAATGTCACAATGTAACTGAGTGATTATAAAGATGCTCTACAGGTATCTCCGAAGGTGTTTGTTGGGTTGGCATAGATCAAGATTAGGATTTGGCACTCCGAGTATCGGAGAGGTATCTCTGGGCCCTCTCGGTAATGCACATCACTATAAGCCTTGCAAGCAATGTGACTAATGAGTTAGTTACGGGATGTTGCATTACGGAATGAGTAAATAGACTTTCCGGTAACGAGATTGAACTAGGTATTGAGATACCGACGATCGAATCTCGGGCAAGTAACATACTGATGACAAAGGGAACAATGTATGTTGTTATGCGGTTTGGCCGATAAAGATCTTCGTAGAATATGTAGGAACCAATATGAGCATCCAGGTTCCGCTATTGGTTATTGACCAGAAGTGAGTCTCGGTCATGTCTACATAGTTCTCGAACCCATAGGGCCCACACGCTTAACGCTCGATGACGACCGATATTATGAGTTTATGTGTTTTGATATACCGATGGTAGTCCGGAGTCCCGGATGTGATCACGGACATGACGGGGAGTCACGAAATGGCCGAGACATAAAGATCAATATATTAGAAGGCTATGTTTGGACATCGGAATGGTTCCGGATGAGTTCGGGCATTTACCGGAGTACCCGAGGGTTACCGAAACCCCCCGGGGAGTCAATGGGCCTTATTTGGGCCTTAGTGGGAGAGAGGAGGAGGCGGCCATGGTGGAGGGCGCGCCTCCCCAAGCCCAATCTGAATTGGGTGGGGGCCA
>NC_057797.1:573596660-573678127 GCF_018294505.1 Triticum aestivum
GGATGGGGGGATCCTACTCCCACTGGGAGTAGGACTCCCCCCTTGGGCGCGCCATGAGAGGGCCAGCCCTCCCCTCCTCCACTCCTTTATATATGGGGGAGGGGGCATCCCATAGACACACAAGTTGATTGTTTAGCCGTGTGCGGTGCCCCCCTCCACAGATTTCCACC
Source organism: Triticum aestivum (assembly GCF_018294505.1). NCBI lineage: Eukaryota > Viridiplantae > Streptophyta > Magnoliopsida > Poales > Poaceae > Triticum > Triticum aestivum. The sequence continues at coordinate 573,596,831 of NC_057797.1, forward strand.
TCGGTCATATCGTTGTAGAGCTTAGGCAAAGCCCTGCGTCGGTAACTTCATCATCACCGTCATCACGCCGTCGTGCTGAAGAAACTCTCCCTTGACCTTAGCTGGATCTAGAGTTCGTGGGACGTCACCGAGCTGAACATGTGCAGATCGCAGAGGTGCCGTACCTTCGGTGCTAGGATCGGTCGGATCGTGAGGACATACGACTACGTCAACCGCGTTGTCATAGCGCTTCCGGTTTTGGTCTACGAAGGTACGTGGACAACACTCTCCCCTCTTGTTGCTATGCATCACCTAGATAGATCTTGCTTGTGCGTAGGAATTTTTTTGAAATTACTGCGTTCCCCAACATGAATATGATTGTATCATGTTTATTGCGATACGGTTATTCATTTAAGTCAAAGAATAATTGTTATTATGCTTACATGAATAAAACCTTCTATGGTCATAGACCCAATGCAAATGGTTTATTGAATCTCGATCATAGTGATACACATATTAATAATACTGATGCCAAAAGATGCAAAGTTGATGATGATGGTGCAACATATTAGTGGCACTGACGTTTAGGTCATATTGGTGTAAAGCGCATGAAGAAACTCCATGCGGATGAACTTCTGGAATCACTTGATTATGAATCATTTGATACTTGCGAACCATGCCTCGTGGGCAAGATGACTAAAACTCCATTCTCCGGAACAATGGAGCGAGCCAATGACTTATTGGAAATAATACATACTGATGTATGCGGTCCGATGAGTGTTGAGGCTCGCGGCGGGTATCATTTTTTTTCTGACCTTCACCGATGATTTGAGAAGATATGGGTATATCTACTTAATAAAACACAAGTCTGAAACATTTGAAAAGTTCAAGGAATTTCAAAGTGAGGTAGAGAATCATCGTAACAAGAAAATAAAGTTTCTACGATCTGATCGCGGAGGCAAATATTTGAGTTACGAGTTTGGCCTTCATTTAGAACAATGTGGAATAGTTTCACAACTCACGCCACCTGTAACACCACAACGTAATGGTGTGTTCGAACGTCGTAACCGTACTTTATTAGAAATGGTGCGATCTATGATGTCTCTTACCGATTTACCACTATCATTTTGGGGTTATGCATTGGAGACAACTGTATTCACGTTAAATAGGCCATCGTCTAAATCCGTTGAGACAACACCGTTTGAAATGTGGGTTGGCAAGAAACCTAAACTGTCGTTTATTAAAGTTTGGGGTTGCGACGCTTATGTCAAAAGGCTTCAGCCTTATAAGCTCGAACCCAAATCAGAGAAGTGCATCTTCATAGGGTACCCTAAGGAAACAATTGGGTACACCTTCTACCATAGATCCAAAGGCAAGATCTTTGTTGCCGAAAATGGAACCTTTCTAGAGAAGGAGTTTCTCTCGAAAGAAGTGAGTGGGAGGAAAGTAGAACTTGATGAGGTAATTGTACCTTCTCTCGAATTGGAAAGTATCTCATCATAGAAAACCGTTCCCGTGATGCCTACACCAACTAGAGAGGAAGCTAATGATAATGATCATGAAACTTCAGATCAAGTTACTACCGAACCTTGTAGGTCAACTAGAGCATGTTCCGCACCAGAGTGGTACGATAATCCTGTCCTGGAAGTCATGTTATTAGACCATGGCGAACCTACGAACTATGAAGAAGCTATGATGAGCCCAGATTCCGATAGATGGCTTGAGGACATCAAATCTGAGATAGGATCCATGTATGAGAACAAAGTGTGGACTTTGGTGGACTTGCCCGATGATTGTCAAGCCATTGAGAATAAATGGATCTTCAAGAGGAAGATAGACGCTGATGGTAGTGTTACTATCTACAAATCTCGACTTATCGTGAAAGGTTTTCGACAACTTCAAGGAGTTTTCCATGAGGAGACTTTCTCACCCGTAGTGATGCTTAAGTCTGTCCGAATCATGTTAGAAATTGTGCATTTTATGATTATGAAATCTGGTAAATGGATGTCAAGACTACATTCCTTAATGGATTTCTTAAAGAAGAGTTGTATATGATGCAACTATAAGGTTTTGTTGATCCTAAAGGTGCTAACAAAGTGTGCAAGCTCCAGCGATCCATTTATGGACTGGTGCAAGCATCTCAGAGTTGGAATATGCGCTTTGATGAGGTGATCAAAGCATATGGTTTTATACAGACTTTTGGAGAAGCCTGTATTTACAAGAAAGTGAGTGGGAGCACTACAGCCTTTCTGATATGTATATGTGAATGACATATTGTTGATCATAAATGATGTAGAATTTTCTAGAAAGCATAAAGAAGTGTTTGAAAGAAGTTTTTCAAAGAAACACCTCGGTGAAGCTGCTTAAGTATTGGGCATCAAGATCTATAGAGATAGATCAAGACACTTGATAAGATTTTTCAATGAGTACATACCTTGACAATATTTTGAAGTAGTTCAAAATGGAACAGTCAAAGAAGGAGTTCTTGCCTGTATTGCAAGGTGTAAAGTTGAGTAAGACTCAAAACCCGACCACATCAGAAAATAGAAATAGAATGAAAGTCATTCCCTATGCCTCAGCCATAGGTTCTATAAAGTATGCTACGCTATGTACCAGACCTATTGTGTACCTTGCCATGAGTTTGGCAAGGGGGTACGATAGTGATCCAGGAGGGGATCACTGGACAGCGGTCAAAGTTATCCTTAGTTACCTAAGAGGACGAAGGAGATATTTCTCAGTTATGGAGGGGATAAAGAGTTCATCATAAAGAGTTACGTCGATGTAAGCTTTTACACCGATCCGGATGACTCTAAGTTTCAATCTGGATACATATTGAAAGTGGGAGCAATTAGCTAGAGTAGCTCCATGCAGAGCATTGTAGACATAGAAAATTTGCAAAATACATACAGCTCTGAATGTGGCAAACCCGTTGACTAAACTTCTCTCACAAGCAAAACATGATCACACCTTAGTACTCTTTGGGTGTTAATCACATAGAGATGTGAACTAGATTATTAACTCTAGTAAACCCTTTGGGTGTTAGTAACATGGCGATGTGAACTAATCACATAAAAATGTGAACTATTGGTGTTAAATCACATGACGATGTGAACTAGATTATTGACTCTATTGCAAGTGGGAGACTGAAGGAAATATGCCATAGAGGCAATAATAAAGTTGTTATTTATATTTCCTTATATCATGATAAATGTTTCTTGTTCATCCTAGAATTGTATTAACCGGAAACTTGATACATGTGTGGATACATAGACAAAATGTAGTGTCCCTAGTAAGCATCTACTAGACTAGCTCATTAATCAAAGATGGTTAAGTTTCCTAACCATAGACATGTGTTGTCATTTGATGAATGGGATCACATCATTAGGAGAATGATGTGATGGACAAGACCCATATGTTAACTTAGCATAATGATCATTAAGTTTTATTGCTATTGCTTTCTTCATGGCATATACATATTCCTTTGACTATGAGATTATGCAACTCCCAGATACCGGAGGAATACCTTGTGTGCTATCAAATGTCACAATGTAACTGGGTGATTATAAAGACGCTCTACAGGTATCTCTGAAGGTGTTTGTTGGGTTGGCATAGATCGAGATTAGGATTTGTCACTCTGAGTATCGGAGAGGTACCTCTGGGCCCTCTCGGTAATGCACATCATAATAAGCCTTGCAAGCAATGTGACTAATGAGTTGGTTGTGGGATGATGTATTACAGAATGAGTAAAGGGACTTGTCGGTAACAATATTGAACTAGGCATGAAGATACCGATCGAATCTCGGGCAAGTAACATATCAATGACAAAGGGAATAACGCATGTTGTCATTACAATTTGACCGGTAAAAATCTTCGTAGAATATGTAGGAACTAATATGAGCATCCAGGTTCCGCTGTTGGTTATTGACCGGAGAGGTGTCTCGGTCATTTCTACATAGTTCTCGAACCCATAGGGTCCGCACGCTTAACGTTTGATGACGATTTTGTATTATATGAGTTATGTGATTTGGTTATCGAATGTTGTTCGGAGTCCCTGATGAGATCACAGACATAACGAGGAGTCTCAAAATGGTCTAGAGGTAAAGATTCATATATAGGACGGTAGTATTCGGACACCAGAAGTGTTCCGGGGGTACCGGGTACGTATCGGGTCACCGGAAGGGGTTCCAGGCAACCCCCGGCAAATTATATGGGCCTAATGGGCCAAGAGAGGGACAGACCAGCCCCTAAGGGGCTGGTGCGCCCCTATAGGCCGAAATAAGGGGGAAAGGAAAGGAGGGAAGTGAGGGACTCCTGGATTAGGGAGTCCTCGGGCGTCCGGGCTATGTGACGTGGGCCGGACTGGTGGACCGTGAAGATACAAGATAGAAGGCTTCCCCCGTGTCCGGATGGGACTCTCCTTGGCGTGCAAGGCAAGCTTGGCATTCGGATATGAAGATTCCTTTCTCTGTAAACCGACTCTGTACAAACTGTAGCCCCCTCTGGTATCTATATAAACTGGAGGGTTTAGTCCGTAGAGGCAGTCATAATCATACAGGCTAGACTTCTAGGGTTTATCCATTACAATCTCGAGGTAGATCAACTCTTGTAACCCCTATACTCATCTAAGTCAATCAAGCAGGACGTAGGGTTTTACCTCCATAAAGAGGGCCCGAACCTGGGTAAACATCGTGTCCCCTGCCTCCTGTTACCTCCAATCCTTAGACACACAGTTCGGGACCCCCTACCCGAGATCTGCCAATTTTGACACCGACATTGGTGCTTTCATTGAGAGTTCCTCTGTGCTGTCGACAAAGGATTCGATGGCTCGTTCGATCATCCACAATGATGTTGTTTCGGGGGAGATTCCCCCCCCGGCCAAATTTTTGTATTCGACGGCTTCGCGCTGCGTGCCAATTAGATTGGCCACCTCGAGTAGATCGACAGCTATGTCTGTGGTCATCAGATCAGTTTCGGGAAGCTAAACTACATCACTGATATCCGAGGAGATTTGATCTTCGAAGAGTTCGCGGCCCCGATTACCGCTCTAGCCTTAGATCCAGAGCAGGCCGACAGGCCCGAAGACGGGAGTCTAGAGCTCGTCGGACTCTCTGCACTTATGGAGCTTGTTGTCGGAGAAGCGTCGGACACTCCGTCAGACTCTAGGTCCGAACTCTCGAGGTTCGTGTCAAGCGGGCGCCGCCAGGAGGCTCCAACTCTGGACAGCTCCACAGACTCTCATTTCTCCGTCCGACCCTCTTCTTTAAACGAGTCTCTGGACTTAATGCGATCGCTCGCCATTACGGAAGGATCACTTCCGAATTATGCCCAGCCCAGACTAGGGGCTGAAAGCAGGGAATTTTACATCCCACCCACCACCCACTTCATAGCTGATACGTCTCCAACGTATCTATAATTTTTGATTGTTCCATGCTATTATATTATCCATCTTGGATGTTTTATATGCTATTTTATATGATTTTTGGGACTAACCTATTAACCTAGAGCCCAGTGCTAGTTTCTGTTTTTTCCTTGTTTTTGAGTTTTACAGAAAAGGAATACCAAACGGAGTCCAATTGACGTGCCAAATTTTGATGATTTTTTATGGACCAAAAGAAGCCCCCGAAGTAAAAGAGTTGGGCCAGAAGAGTCTCGAGCTGTCCACGAGGGTGGAGGGCGTGCCCTACCCCCCTAGGCACGTCCCCCTATCTTGTGGACGACTCGGAGACCCCCCTGGCGTGAGACAGATGCCAAAAATTCCAATAAATATAGAAACCTCCTGAAAATAACCTAGATCGGGAGTTCCGCCACTGCAAGCCTCTGTAGCCACCAAAAACCAATCGGGGCCCTGTTCCAGCACCCTGCCGGAATGGGGAATCATCACCGGTGGCCATCTTCATCATCCCGACACTCTCCATGACGAGGAGGGAGTAGTTCACCCTCGGGGCTGAGGGTATGTACCAGTAGCTATGTGTTTGATCTCTCTCTCTCTCTCTCTCGTGTTCTTGATATGGCATGATCTTGATGTATCGCGAGCCTTGCTATTATAGTTGGATCTTATGATGTTTCTCCCCCTCTATCTCTTGTAATGGATTGAGTCTTCCCTTTGAAGTTATCTTATCGGATTGAGTCTTCAAGGATTTGAGAACACTTGATGTATGTCTTGAATGTGCTTATCTGTGGTGACGATGGGATATTCACGTGATCCACTTGATGTATGTTTTGGTGATCAACTTGCGAGTTCTATGACCTTGTGAACTTATGCATAGGGGTTGGCACACATTTTCATCTTGACTCTTCAGTAGAAACTTTGGGGAACTCTTTGAAGTTCTTTGTGTTGGTTGAATAGATGAATCTGAGATTGTGTGATGCATATCGTATAATCATACCCGCGGATACTTGAGGTGACATTGGAGTATCTAGGTGACATTAGGGTTTTGGTTGATTTGTGTCTTAAGGTGTTACTATGAACTCTAGGGTTGTTTGTGACACTTATAGGAATAGCCCAATGGATTGATCAGAAAGAATAACTTTGAGGTGGTTTCGTACCCTACAATAATCTCTTCGTTTGTTCTCCGCTATTAGTGACTTTGGAGTTACTCTTTGTTTCATGTTGAGGGATTGTTATATGATCTAATTATGTTGTTATTGTTGAGAGAACTTGCACTAGTGAAAGTATGAACCCTAGGCCTTGTTTCAACGCGTTGCAATACTGTTTTCACTCACTTTTATCACTAGTTACCTTGCTGTTTTTATATTTTCAGATTACAAAAACCTATATCTACCATCCATATTGCACTTGTATCACCATCTCTTCGCCGAACTAGTGCACCTATACAATTTACCATTGTATTGGGTGTGTTGGGGGGACAAGAGACTCTTTGTTATTTTGTTGCAGGGTTACTTGAGAGAGACCATCTTCATCCTACGCCTCCCACGGATTGATAAACCATAGGTCATCAACTTGAGGGAAATTTGCTATTGTCCTACAAACCTCTGCACTTGGAGGCCCAACAACGTCTACAAGAAGAAGGTTGTGTAGTAGACATCAGGCTCTTTTCTCGCGCTGTTGCCGGGGAGGCGAGTGCTTGAAGGTATATCTTTAGATCTTGCAATCGAATCTTTTTATTTCTTGTTTTATCACTAGTTAGTTTATAAAAGAAAATTACAAGAAAATGGAATTGAGGGTGCCTCATATGCTTCATCTTTTTAATATCTTTCGTGAAAATAAGGATTCCGATAATTGTGCCAAAATGCTAGAAGAAGAATGCATTAAAATGTTTGGCACTAAATCTTTGAATGATGAGCATGATTGCAATGTTGTTAGTACGGACTCTTTGAATATCCATACTACTAATGATGATTGCATTAGTCATGATGAAAATGTCTCTTATAAGCATGTCAATTTTTGTGGAGTGCATAGACTTTGCAAGTACACACCAAATAGGGAAGATAGATTTTGCAAGAGGCATAAGTACTTAGAAACTAAATGGTTGCAAGAAAGGCTAGATGTTTGTGCTGAAAATTTAAATTTTCTTAGCCATCCTTGTGAACTTTGCAATGAACATGGTCATTTAAGTATCCAATGCAAATTTTTTCATGATCGAATCGTGTCCAAAAATTGTGATGACTTGATTTCCCTTGCGCATCATAATGAACTTAGTTTGCTTGTGGGTTATGAAGAAATGAAACATATAACTAAGGATATTCCAGAATTTGCCCTTGATAAAGTTCTTGATTTTGATCTAGAGGAAATTTATATGTATTGTGCGGTGAATTGCATTGAAAATCCTTATATTGCCAATTATATAAAGACAAGAAAACAAATAGAAGATGAAGAGAATACTAATGAAAGGGAAGAGATTTCCCAATATCCTCCTATTCTTTCTTATGATGAATCAGGTAACGAGGAGGAGCCTTCTATTCAACCAATCTCATTAATAAGGAGCTCAAAAAGGAGGATTAAACCCACACATAGTGTGAAGAAGAAAAAGAAAAGATGGAGAAGCAAAGGTAAAAAGGTATCCCTCCCAAATGATGTTGCTCCTATTACTCATTGTAGTGATGATAATTGCTATACTATTGGTGCTATCCATACTATTAAGGATGAGAGTGAGTATGCTTATGATATGCAAAGGCCCAAGCTTTGGGATGCTATGTTTGATGAGAATGACATGTTTGAGAATTTATTTGCTGCAATTAATGTTTGTCCCAAGCTTGGGGATGCTATGTTTGATGAAGATGATATTTTTAGTCTCCCAAGTTTTGATGAGAAAATTTATTATGATGATAGCATGTCTCCTATTTATGATGATTATATTAATGAAAGTGGGTTTGGAAGAGTGTCAACTTTAGGAAGTAATGATCCCACTATTTTGGACGAATCTCATTGTGATAATTATAAAAGTGGATTTGGAGAGGTCATGACTTTATTTAGTAATGATTCCACTATCTTGGAAGAGGTTTCAATTGATTATGATGAGAACAAAGTTGCTACTTATGATGATTATTTTGATGATACTTATGTTATAAAAAGTAGTGATGATTATATTTACAAAACTTGTCATGATTACGATTACCCTTTTCCTGAAAGTTACTCTTTTAATGTGGAAACAATTTATAGTATTCGAGTTTCTTATGACACTCCCACTATTCCGAATGAGAAGAATTTTGCTTATGTGGAGAGTAATAAAAATTCTATGCTTGTAGATCATGAAAAGAATGATTTGTGTGATAGTTATATTGTTGAATTCATTCATGATGCTACTGAAAATTATTATGAGGGAGGAATATGTGCTTGCAGGAATTGCAATAATATCAAGTTTCCTCTCTATGTGCTTAAAATCTTGAAGTTATGCTTGTTTTTCCTTCCTATGCTAGTTGATTCTTGTTCCCATAAATTGTTTGCTCACAAAATCCCTATGAATAGGAAGTGGGCTAGGCTTAAATGTGTTAGTCATATTCTTCATGGTGCTCCCCTTATGTTTAATTCTTATCTTTTATACGAGCATCATTGGAATCATTATGCCTAGCTAAAAAGGCATTAAAAATAAGCGCTTGTTGGGAGACAACCCAATATTTACCCTTACTGTTTTTGTGTCTCCACATGATTAAGCTACTGTATTAATCATGTTTTATAGCTTTTGTTTCAATAAAGTGCCAAGTAAGACCTTTGGGATGATCTATGGTGATTGTTGTTTGATCTTGCTGATAAAAACAGAAAGTATGCGCTCACGAAAATAATTATCATTTTTACTAGAGAGAGATAAAATACCAATTACAACTGCAATAGATCAATATAATTTTTATCCTGGTCGTCCTAATTTTTCAGAATTTTTGGAGTTGCATAAGTATTCGAAACCTCCAGATTGCTATAGACTGTTCTGTTTTTGACAGATTCTGTTTTCGATGCATAGTTTGCTTGTTTTCTAGTTTCTATGGCTTATATTGCTTAATATAAATTCTAGAAATTATAGGGTACAGTAGGAATCATATGAGAAAAATTATGAATCTTGTCTCGACAGTACCTAAGTGGTGATTTGCTTTCTTATAGTAACGGAGCTTACGAGTTTTTTGTTAAGTTTTGTGTTGTGAAGTTTTCAAGTTTTGGGTAAAGATTTGATGGACTATGGAATAAGGACAACCAAGAGACTAAGCTTGGGGATGACCAAGGCACCCCAAGGTAATATTCAAGGACAACCAAGAGCCTAGCTTGGGGATGCCCCGGATGGCATCCCCTCTTTGGTCTTCGTTCATCAGTAACTTTACTTGGAGCTATATTTTTATTCACCAGATGATATGTGTTTTGCTTGGAGCGTCATTTTATTTTATTTTGTTTTGCTTGCTGTTTGAATAATATCCCAAGATCTGGAATTATTAAATGTTAGAGAGTCTTCATATAGTTACATAATTATTCAACTACTCATTGATCTTCACTTATATCTTTTGAAGTAGTTTGTCGTTTGCTCTAGTGCTTCACTTATATCTTTTAGAGCACGGCGGTAGTTTTATTTTATAGAAATTATTGATCTCTTATGCTTCACTTATATTATTTTGAGAGTCTTTTAGAACAGGATGGTAATTTTCTTTGGTTATGAAATTAGTCCTAATATGATAGGCATCCAAGATGGGTATAACAAAAACTTTCATATAGAGTGCATTGAATACTATGAGAAGTTTGATACTTGATGATTGTTTTGAGATATTAAGATGGTGATATTAGAGTCATGCTAGTTGAGTATTTGTGAATTTGAGAAATACTTGTGTTGAGGTTTGGAAGTCCCATAGCATGCACGTATGGTAACTGTTGTGTAACAAATTTGAAGCATGAGGTGTTTCTTTGATTGTCCTCCTTATGAGTGGCGGTCGGGGATGAGCGATGGTATTTTCCTACCAATCTATCCCCCTAGGAGCATGCGCGTAGTGCTTGGTTTTGATGACTTGTAGATTTTTTCAATAATTATGTGAGTTCTTTATGACTAATGTTGAGTCCATGGATTATACACACTCTCACCCTTCCATCATTGCTAGCCTCTTCGGTACCGTGCATTGCCCTTTCTCACCTCTAGAGTCGGTGCAAACTTCGCCGGTGCATCCAAACCCTGTGATATGATATGCTCTATCACACATAAGCCTCCTTATATCTTCCTCAAAATAGCCACCATACCTACCTATTATGGCATTTCCATAGCCATTCCAAGATATATTGCCATGCAACTTTCCACCGTTCCGTTTATTATGACACGCTTCATCATTGTGATATTGCCTTGCATGATCATGTAGTTGACATCGTATTTTTGGCAAAGCCACCGCTCATAATTTTTATACATGTCACTCTTGAATCATTGCACATCCCGGTACACCGCCGGAGGCATTCATATAGAGTCATATTTTGTTCTAGTATCGAGTTGTACTTTTTTAGTTGTAAATAAATAGTAGTGTGATGATCATCATTATTAGAGCATTGTCCCATGTGAGGAAAAAAAGAGAAAGGCCAAAAAAAGAGAAGGCCCAAAAAAAATATAAGAGAAAAAGAGAGAAGGAACAATGTTACTATCCTTTTCCACACTCGTGCTTCAAAGTAGCACCATGATCTTCATGATAGCGAGTCTCTTATTTTTTCACTTTCATATACTAGTGGGAATTTTCATTATAGAACTTGGCTTGTATATTCCAACAATGGGCTTCCTCAAAATGCCCTAGGTCTTCGTGAGCAAGCAAATTGGATGCACACCCACTTAGTTTATTTTGTTGAGCTTCCATATATTTATAGCTCTAGTGCATCCGTTGCATGGCAATCCCTACTCCTCGCATTGACATCAATTGATGGGCATCTCCATAGCCCGTTGATTAGCCATGTCGATGTGAGACTTTATCCTTTTTTGTCTTCTCCACACAACCTCCATCATCATATTTTGTTCCACCTATAGTGCTATGTCCATGGCTCGCGCTCATGTATTGCGTGAAAGTTGAAAAAGTTTGAGAATACTAAAGTATGAAACAATTGCTTGGCTTGTCATCGGGGTTGTGCATGATGGGAGAATTTTGTGTGACGAAAATGAAGCATGGCCAAACTATATGATTTTGTAGGGATGAACTTTCTTTGGCTATGTTATTTTGAGAGGACATGATTGCTTGGTTAGTATGCTTGAAGTATTATTGTTTTTATGTCAATATTAAACTTTTCTCTTGAATCTTATGGATCTGAATATTCTTGCCACAATAGAGAAGATTACATTGATGAATATGTTAGGTAGCATTCCACATCAAAAATTCTGTTTTTATCATTTACCTACTCGAGGACAAGCAGGAATTAAGCTTGGGGATGCTTGATATGTCTCCAACGTATCTATAATTTTTTTATTATTCCATCTATTATATTGTCCATCTTGGATGTTTTATATGCATTTATATGCTAATTTATATGATTTTTGGGACTAACCTATTAACCTAGAGCTCAGTGTCAGTTTTTGTTTTTTCCTTGTTCCAATTTTTGATGATTTTTTATGGACCAAAAGAAGCCCCTGAAGTAAAAGAGTTGGGCCAGAAGAGTCCCGAGCCGTCCACGAGGGTGAAGGGCGCGCCCTATGAGGGAGTGATAACCCACAAGTATAGGGGATCAATTGTAGCCTGTTTCGATAAGTAAGAGTGTCGAACCCAACGAGGAGCTAAAGGTAGAACAAATATTCCCTAAAGTTCTACGGACCACCGATACAACTCTACGCATGCTTAACGTTCGCTTTACCTAGAACAAGTATGAAACTAGAAGTACTTTGTAGGTGTAACGGGATAGGTTTGCAAGAATATAAAGAGCACGTAAATAAAACTAGGGGATGTTTTAGGAAAAGAAGCAATAAAGTTAGTATAGCGAGTGTGGAAAAGTGGTGGTAGGAGTTGCGAAATTGTCCCTAAGCAATTGACTATGTTACTAGACCGATAGCAAGTTTTATGTGGGAGAGGCCACTGCTAGCATGTCATCCGTGACTTCGAATTCCATGCACTTATGATTGGAACTATTAGCAAGCATCCGCAACTACTAATGTTCATTAAGGCAAAACCCAATGATAGCATTAAGATATATTGGTCCCCCTTCAATCCCGTATGCATTAATTTCTATGCTAGGTTGAAGCTTCTGTCACTCTTTCCCTCCAATACATAGTCCTATCAACATACAACTAACCCTATGGTGTGATCCACGCGCGCGCTCATATGATGGGCACCAAAGGACAACAACATAACCACAAGAAAATTAAACCAATCATAGCAATTCACCAATTACCAATAGGACAACGAAAATCTACTCAGACAGCATAGGATGGCAACACATCATTGGATAATAATATGAATAATAAAGCACCATGTTCAAGTAGAGGGTACAGAGGGTTGCGGGAGAGTGGACCGTTGTAGATAGATGGGGGAAGGTGATGAAGATGTTGGTGAGGATGACGGAGGTGTTGGTGTAGATTGCGGTGATGATGATGGCCCCGGCGGCGTTCTAGCGCCACCGGGGGAGAGGGGGAGAGGGTTGTCGGTGTCAAAACCGGCGGATCTCGGGTAGGGGGTCCCGAACTGTGCGTCTAGGATCGATGGTAATAGGAGACAGGGGACACGATGTTTACCCAGGTTCGGGCCCTCTCTATGGAGGTAATACCCTACGTCCTGCTTGATTGATATTGATGAATATGGGTGTTACAAGAGTTGATCTACCACGAGATCGTAATGGCTAAACCCTAGGAGTCTAACCTGTATGACTATGGTACTGAATGTGTCCTTTCCGGACTATCCCCTCCAGTTTATATAGACACCGAGGGGATCAAGGGTTTACACAGAGTCGGTTACATAAGAAGGAATCTTCCTAGTCGGTCGCCAAGCTTGCCTTCCACGCCAAGGAGAGTCCAATCTGGACTCAGGTATAGTCTTCGGCCTTCATGTCTTCACAGCCCATCAGTCCGGCCCATGATAACAGGCCGGACGCCCGAGGACCCCTTAGTCCAGGATTCCCTCAGTAGCCCCTGAACCTGGCTTCAATGATGAGGAGTTTGGCGCGCAGATTGTCTTCGGCATTGCAAGGCTGGTTCCCTTTTATCCGAACTTCAAGATAGTCTTCGAACGCGATGATAGTATCCGTACTTGTCACACACACCATACAAAACCATAGAGAGAATATATATTTTTACACGAGTCTAATCCGCTGACAGCTTTTACAATATGACATCATGTCTGTCTGGTCATAATTTCAGACCGTTTTTCGTCTGTTGTTCCACGTTTTGAGACGCGGTTGTCATTGGCACATCTTGTCAAAGTGGAGATCGTGCCCCATTATTACGGGATTCTCATCAATACGGGCGTGGGTAACCCAACCGTGTCATTTATACAGCCCTTGGGAATAGGCGAATCTTAAGGCGAGTGAGCAGGCGTTCAATATTCGTTGCCTTTATAAGGGGATAAGGATTCCCTCTTCCTCCCTCACGCCCTCTCTCTGTCTTTCCAATCTCGAGCTCCAGCGCCCAAGTTCTCATCTCCTTCCCACCCAAGCAACCATGTCCAGATCCAGAGGTCAGTGCAAGTGGATGGTTTCCTCCGTCAAGGAGTAGAACATTACGGAGCTTCGGGCGGCCCGATACTTGGCGAAGGAGATCATTCACCGCCTACCGGCCAAGGGACAAGTCGTCCCCACGCCGAAGCCCACCGAGAGGGTGGTGTTCCTCCCCCATTTCTTCCGTGGGCTAGGGTTTCCACTCCACCCTTTCGTCCGCGGGCTGATGTACTATTATGGGATAGATTTCCATGATTTGTCCCCGAATTCCTTCCTCAACATCTCGGCGTTTATCGTCGTGTGCGAGGCCTTCCTCTGCATCCAACCCCACTTCGGGTTGTGGCTCAAAGTCTTAAACGTGAAGCCGAAGGTGGTGGACGGCCAACAAGCAGAGTGCAGAGGAGCTATGGTGAGAAAGTTGTCCAACGTATCCTGGCCCAAAGGCACTTTTGTGGACACAGTGAAGGAGTGGCAGAAGCAGTGGTTCTACATCACAGAACCTCATGGCACCACCTGGGCCGTAGCTGCCGAATTCCGCTCAGACGCCCCCACGTGACTCACCTCGGGGGTTGAGAAGAGTCCGGACTGGGGTTCCCCTGACGAGGTGATAGCTCTGCAGACGCGCGTTCGGAGCATGTCAACCAAGAAAGTCAAGCTCGTTGATGTGATCCAGGTGATGCTGGTTCGCCGGATACTTCCGCGCCAGCGCCGAAGCCGTCCTTTGTGGGAGTTCAACCCGAAGAAGGATCAGACTTTGGTGAGGCTCTTCGAGACTACTCACGAAGGCGCATGGAAGTTGCTATTTAAGGGCAACGAGAAGCCACCGGCCACGGATTCAGACCGTGGTCACGATTGTAAACACCTGGCCGGTGAGGTATGCTATCTTTCGATGTATTCCCAACTTAATCATTTCAAGGATGATGTCTGAGCTTATCATTGCATTTCCAGGACTTGATGGAGAGGGCGAAGCGGATCCAGTGTCCGACTCCACTCCCTGAAAAACCGGTCATCCCGCGTCTGGCGAAGATGCTGGTGCCGGTGCCTTATAAGGTGCCGGAGAAGAAGGCCAAGGGGGCCAAGGGTGGCCCCCATCATAAGGGCACTACGGACATGACGTCCGAAGATGACAAAGCCCATTCCTCTGTCCCTGAGGACAACTGCAACGAAGAGGAGGAGGAGGAGGAAAAACACCCCCCCCCTGAGGAGAGGAAGAAGAAGAGGGCGGCTTCGGCGCATCCGGAGGCGGACACGCCCAAGAAGGGGAAAAGCGTCCCAGCGGTCAACACCGCGTGGGACATTGATAGCAGTCCGGAGAGACGCCCCCGCGCTAAGCCCCAGGCCGCATCGTAAGTGACACGGCTCTCTCATGCGCACATCCGGCCCTTTCTCTTTATTATTATGACATAGTTAATTGTGCTATTACTGTCCGTCCCGCGACCTTACCCAGCGATCCTCATCTGGAGTTTGCTGGCTCCGTCGGAGATGGCGAGCATGTCACCACCGCCTGCTTATTCCCCCGGGGCCAGGGACGACGCCGAGGTGTTATCCCAGAGGACCGCTCCGAAGCAGGGAGGAGCCCAGGACGTTGTCCGGGAGGCGCCACAGGGCAAGACCTCCACTGCCGGACACATGGGGGAGCCGATCCCCATGGAGATTGGCGTAGAGGACCGTATCTAGTTTGGCCCTCAGCCGAATACGATTCCAGAGGCCCATATGGCTCCGGAGTTGAGTGAGCGGACCCCTTTAAAGGAGGGGGATGTGTCGCTTCCACCGGTGGCCCTTGTCCATCCAGGGGTGCTGGATAACCTGATGGAGGCGCTTCGAAGCGCCTCTGTCGTGGACGAGCACCGTGTCCTTATGGGTGCGGTGATCGAGACGTTCAGTCCACCAAGAGTGGACTGAATGAAGCCTGCAGCAGCCTGTTGACAGGTTTCGAGGTAAGAAAGAGAAAAAACTCGAGTAGCCGGTAGCCCCTAAGACATTGTCCGGTGTTCGGAAAGAAGAACCGGACAGAGGATCAATCTTTCTGTTGTAGGAGACTAACGTGATATGTATGAATAAGCAGGCGTCGTTGTTGGCCGCGACCTCCCATGCTGCCGAAGTCTCTGAGCTGAGGCAGAGGCTGGAGCGGACCGAGAACGAGCTCGGCGAGGTTAAGGTTCAGCTCCAGGACAAGCAAGGTGAGTGACGACTTGCTGTGTGTTTAGAAAGGATAGGCGATGTATATTGACCGCTATGTCGTAATATGTGCAGGAGCCGCGACTGAGGTCGAGGCCGTGAAGAAGGCCCTGGGTGAGGCCGAGGAGAAGGTTGTCCAGCAACAAGCCGCCCATAAGAAGTCCAAGGCTCGGGTCAAAGAAATCCAGCAGGAGCTCCAGGATGCGATCAAGAAATGTGAAGCATTGGAGCATGATGCGTCGGCTCAAGGGACCGAACTCGCCCAGGCTCATCAGAGCGCGGAGACCACACAGAGTGAGGCCCAGGCTGCCCTCCCGGAGATCCAGGAGGCCAAGAAGATCACGGCGGGTAAGGCATTTAAGATGCAAAGCAAGTATGCGGAGAAGCAGTACCTTTTACTAACCCGGGTTCGGAGTTCCCCAGGAGCATTTGCGGATTTACCATGCAGTGTATCAGACGCTGCAGAGTTCTACCGAGCCGAAGGAGGGGGTTCTACGGAGAAGCTATTCTGGTCGCAGTATGCGGCGCCAGAGCATCCCGTGTCCTTCACCGATCAGCTGAAACAGCTGGTGGAGCTGCATAGGGTGGCCAAACTAGCCATGAAGGATCTTATGATCCGGCTATGGCCAGCCGAAGCTATGCCAAGCAGCTACTTCAGACTCGTGAGGCGAATGGTGAGCGCATGTCCTCGGCTGGACATCGTCAAGCGCTCGGCTTGTATTGAAGGTGCGCGCATGGCCTTTGCCTGTTGCAAGATGTGGTGGGCGAAGATGGATGTCGTCGAGGTGACCAGAGGGCCAACGGAGGGCTAGGAACACCGCACACCCGAACGGTATTTTGCGGATCTTTTGGAGGGTTCTCTCCTTGAGGCCGGACAATGTTCGTAGGATATTGTATTTGAATAAATGTATTCATGTTACCTTTGCCTTGTATTATGGGAACAAAGCCTATTTTGTAATGTAATATTGTTATGCTTTGAATTGTTTCCTCATGTGCGATCGTTTTGTATGTAATCTGAGGGTTGGCCAATCGTCGGCTTCTGCCCTCACGTAGGTAGTACGGAGGTGTTCAGGATGGAATCTAAACAATCTTGATCCAATTGTATGGTCCTTGAAGGAGTTGTTTAGCGCAACGAATAAGGCAATCAGACTGTACGGCTTAAATGCCCTCACTTAGCCATAGGAGTTTTATAATAAAGCGTAGGTGCAACCCCTGGTTCGAACCAGGGGGTTGTTAGCATCTGATCGGGAAGTGCCTATCTTTCTCATAATGCGGAAAAAATCTCCAACGATTTGTGACCCTCGAACAGCTGACCGGCTCTCGCCGTATCATGATAGTCAGTTTTCGGCTTTCTCTACTGAGGTGCTCATCTGGTCAAGGCCAAGCACAATCGCAGTAGTTCTCCCTTTACTACCCTAGCCAATTTAGCAGAACATAGGGTAGCAAGCACAGGAGCCGGGCAACCCAACTATTGACCAAAGACATGATTCGGAGCCAATGCATATAATGCTAAATTCAGGGTGCCGAACTTATCTTTAGGGATTGTTCAGACTTTGTTGCCGTATCATGGGGCGATGGAGAGCCCCTGGCAAATATGATACATACCAGTTTGTACGACTGCTAGGAACTAAGGAAAACAGAGGGAGAACAGAGATAGGGTCCGGAGCCCTTGAACTTGGCTTATAAACTGTTTCCATTATAGTTGGGTTAATGCGTCCAAGCACATTGGTACAAAATAATGCAATAAGCAACTGGCTATTTGACATGCCATACCCGAAGGTGGACTGCGCGTGGGTCCTGAAGAACGGTTAGCCTCTAGGGCTTCCCATGTACGCCTGTGCTCCGTGTCAATCTGGTGTGTTTGTCCTTTGACGGGATTGTTAATCTGGCCGTCGAAGGAGGCCCCCATAGGAGAAACCTGAAACAAGGGAAGAAGAGGTAGTAAAGTTATATGTGTGTCCGGGATCGGTCTGGCCGAACCGTGGATCCCGGGATAGCTTGTGCCTCCGTCGATGCCCATGGAATTTTGAGTGCGTAGTTATGGACGCGTGGTATGAATGCCACTACCTCATTGGGATTAGGACGGAGGCCTAATTGCTAATCAAGCTCTTGACGAGCCGCGTTGTCCTGTTGCAGTGTGGTCCGAACCCTCTTAATGATGTCTAGGGGCTCGGTAGCCAGACTATGTTGCTGCTTGAGAAGGCCGCTTTGTACCTCTGCTGCTAGGGCAGCGGTGTGCTCCTCTGTCCGGAGGGAGCGTTATGTGTTTCCGTTGACTGTTATGATGTCGCGCGGACCGGGCATCTTCAGCTTGAGATAAGCATAGTGTGGTACCACGTTGAATCTAGCAAACATGGTTCGTCCGAGTAATGTGTGGTAGCCACTGCGGAAGGGGACGATGTCGAATATTAACTCCTTGCTTCGGAAGTTGTCCGGGGAACCGAAGACCATCTCCAGCGTGATTGAGCCTATACAGCGGGCCTCAACGCCTGGTATGACTCCTTTAAAGGTAGTCTTTGTGGGTTTGATTCGTGAGGGATTAATGCCCATCTTCTGCACCGTATCCTGATATAGCAGGTTGAGGCTGTTGCCACCGTCCATTAGGACTCGTGTTAGGTGAAATCCGTCGATGATTGAGTCGAGGACCAGTGCGGCTGAACCGCCATGCCCGATACTAGTTGGATGATCTCGACGATCGAAGGTGATCGGGAATGACGACCACGGGTCAAATTTTGGGGCGACTGCCTCTACCGCGTAGACGTCCCTAAGTGCTCGCTTGCGCTCCCTTTTGGGGATGTGTGTAGCGTATATCATGTTTACCATTTTGACTTGAGGGGGCGATTTCTTCTGCTCTCCAGTGTGCAGTTGCCGGGGCTCTTCGTCCTCGTCCTCACTTTGTGATCCCTTTTCTTTGTTTTTGGCATTTAATTTGCCAGCCTGTTTGAAAACCCAACAGTCTTTGTTGGTGTGATTGGCTTGTTTGTCTGGGGTACCATGTATCTGGCATGGACGATCGAGTATGCGATCCAGGCTGGATGGTCCCTCGCTGTTCCTTTTGAAGGGCTTCTTTCGCTGTCCAGATTTGGAGCCGCTGAATCCGGCATTAACGGTGGTGTCATCGGTGTTGTCGCCATTGCTTCGGCGTTTGTGTCTGTTACGTCGGATCTTTCCGGAGCTGTTCTTGGCCTCGGAAGGGCCTGTCTTGCTGGTTGTGCTTTTGCTACGAGCCAGCCAGCTGTTCTCTCCCGCTCAAAAGCGGGTCATGAGTGCCATAAGGGGTGCCATGGACTTCGGCTTTTCTTGGCCGAGGTGGCATGCTAGCCATTCATCACGGATGCTGTGTTTAAAGGCCGCTGGGGCTTTGGCATCCGGACAGTCAACGATCTGGTTCGTTTTGGTTAGGAACCTAGTCCAGAATTTTTTGGCTGATTCTCCAGGTTGTTGAACTATGTGTCTTAAGTCATCGGCATCGGGTGGCTGGACATATGTACCTTGGAAGTTGTCAAGAAAGGCCTCTTCCAGATCCTCCCAGCTGCCTGTGTAATTCTCGGGCAGGCTATTCAGCCAGTGTCTAGTTGGCCCTTTGAGTTTCAGTAGGAGGTATTTGATGGCGTGGAGGTCGTCTCCCCGGGCCATGTGGATGTGGAGAATAAAGTCCTCAATCCATACTGCGGGGTCGGTTGTTCCGTCGTATGATTCAATATTGATGGGCTTGAATCCCTCAGGGAATTCATGATCCAACACCTCATCTGTGAAGCAGAGAGGGTGTGTGGCGCCTCTATATCAGGCCGCATCACGACGCACCTCTGATGGAGTGCGTCTGCGGTTATCAGCCCGGGTGTGACTAGGTTTGTCATGCCCGAATAGGTAGCCGTCATCCCGAGTTGGGAAGCGTCCTCGCGATCCGTAGATTGATCTGGTGTGTTCTGCTCTGCTGTCCAGCTCCTGCCGAAGGTCGTATGTATGGTTCCGAGCTGTTTTCTCCCTATTTTTGCGAGGTAGTGGGGCGGGCTGTTGTTCGGCCTGAGTTGCCGCTTTATCCCGACCGCGGGGTGGTCGATCCGCCGCACTATCCTGACCACGTGGTGGTCGGTCCGCATTGCGTGAGGGAGGTATGGGATTTGGTGCCTCCTCATCGAACTGAGGTAGCAGTCTACGCTTTGGGTAACTCTTGGCTAGGCACTTGAGGTCGTATTCTTCGGTTGCCAGGACATCAGTCCACCTATCAATGAGCAGGTCTTGATCGGCTTGAAGCTGCTTCTGCTTCTTCTTCAGGCTTCTCGTGATGGCTATTAGCTGGCACTTGAAGCGCTCCTGCTCAAGGGGTGCCTCAGGTATGATGAAGTCCTCATTGCCGAGGCTCTCATCATCCTCAGAGACTGGACAATAACTATCATCATCTGGGTCATTGGGCATGGTCTGATTATTAGGGTTATCTTGCCCGTTGTCTTGTTCCTCCTGTTCGGATGCAGCCCCGACAGGGTCTTCGTTATTTTCGGCGTCACCTGGAGTACTATTCTCTCCGGTGCTAGTATTCCCGTCGTTTGAGCGATGAGGCTTAGAGCGGCGTTTAGGGCGCCGGCGCTTGGACTATGTCTCAGGAGGTTTATTCGCAACTGGATCTCCTTTGTCATCATCGCTAGCTTTTTTAGGTGTGCCGACCATGTACACATCGTACAAAGAGGTGGCCGTCCAACGTCCAGTAAATGGCGGGTTTTGGCCTTGCTCCTGGCCGGCATCGTCGTCCATACCGTCGATGTCTTCGGAGCCGTAATCGAGCATGTCGGTTAAATCATCGACAATGGCTATGAAGTGGGTGGCGGGTGGGAAATAGAATTTCCCATCATCAGCCTCTGGCTCGAACCAAACATAGTTCGGCTGTGAGTGCTTCTCCAAGGACAAGTTCTTTAAAGAGTTTAGCACATCACCCAAGGGTGAATGCTGGAAGATGTCTGCGGTGCTAAATTCGAAAATCAATAACCGATCCAGCTCGGTGCCCGCAGGCGTACCCGATTTGGAACTCATAGCCAGAAACGAGTCTGGAGTTCCATTGACCTAGATATCGTGGGGTGCCGAGTCCATGTGCGGCTCCAATGTCGGGGACTCTGTGGCTTCGGATGGCACGATTTGCTCCGGTTCTAAGGTCGTTGCAGCAGCAGGGACCATCTGCTGGATGTGATCCGATGACAGATTTAGGTCATGTTCATCGGAGCGAGGGGGAGCGATCACTGCGGTCTCAAATCCATTAAATAAAGTCTCCACGGATATCCGTGATGTAGTTCAGGCTTCCAAACCTGACCTGGTGGCCAGGGGCGTAGCTATCAATCTGCTCCCTGTAGTACAAAGCCGCTGAACACGAAAATCTGTCCGAGGAAGAAGGTTTCTCCTTGGGCAGCGTCGCTGTAGATGATTGAAGGAGCGATCGAACCTTTCGTGGACGGCACAGTGGAATTCTCAATGAAAGCACCAATGTCGGTGTAAAAACCGACGGATCTCAGGTAGGGGGTCCCGAACTGTGCGTCTAGGATCGATGGTAACAGGAGACAGGGGACACAATGTTTACCCAGCTTCAGGCCCTCTCTATGGAGGTAATACCCTACGTCCTACTTGATTGATATTGATGAATATGGGTGTTACAAGAGTTGATCTACCACGAGATCATAATGGCTAAACCCTAGGAGTCTAACCTGTATGACTATGGTAATGAATGTGTCCTTTACGGACTATCCCCTCTGGTTTATATAGACACCGAGGGGATCTAGGGTTTACACAGAGTCGGTTACATAAGAAGGAATCTTCATAGTCGGTCGCCAAGCTTGCCTTCCACGCCAAGGAGAGTCCAATCCGAACTCAGGTATAGTCTTCGGCCTTCATGTCTTCACAACCCATCAGTCCGGCCCATGATAACAGGCCGGACGCCCGAGGACCCCTTAGTCTAGGACTCCCTCAAGGGCCCCCTTCTTCTTCTCCTTCTTCTCCTTCTTCTTCTTCTTCTTCTTCCTTGACCTTCTCCCTAGATGGAGAAGGGTTTCCCCTCTGGTCCATGGCCTCCATGGCGGCGGAGGGGCGAGAGCCCCTTCGAGATTGGATCTGTCTCTCTATCTCTCTCTGTTTCTGCGTTCCAGATTCTGGCCTTTCACCGTTTCTTAAATTCCTAGAGATCCGTAACTCCGATTGGGCTGAATTTTGGAAACGATTTTTACCCAAATATTAGCTTTCTTGCGGCGAAATAAGGGCACTAACCGCCTTACAGGGTGGCAACGAGGTCCCAGGGCACACCTGACCCCCTGGGGCGCGCCCCCCTGCCTCGTGGCTCCCTCGGGCATCGTCTCGCGTTGATTCTTCTTCCCAAAAATCACATATATTCCAAAAAAATATTCGTCAGTTTTTATCCGTTTGGACTCCATTTGATATGGATTTTTTGCGAAACAAAAAACATGCAACAAACAGGAATTGGCACTGGGCACTGGATCAATATGTTAGTCCCAAAATAGTATAAAATGTTGCCAAAAGTATATAAAAGTTGTAGAATATTGGCATGGAACAATAAAAAATTATAGATACGATGGAGACATATCAGCATCCCCAAGCTTAATTCCTGCTCGTCCTCGAGTAGGTAAATGATAAAAAAGATAATTTTTGATGTGGAATGCTACCTAGCGTAATCTTGATCATGTAATCTAATCATGGCATGAATATTAAGAAACGAGTGATTCAAAGCAATAGTCTATCATTTGACATTAAGACAATAATACCTCAGGCATACTAATAAAGCAATCATGTCTTTTCAAAATAACATGGCCAAAGAAAGTTATCCCTACAAAATCATATGGTCTGGCTATGCTCCATCTTCACCACACAAAGCATTCAAATCATGCACAACCTTGATAACAAGCCAAGCAATTGTTTCATACTTTTGACGTTATCAAACCTTTTCAACTTTCATGCAATACATGAGCGTGAGCCATGGACATAGCACTATAGGTGGAATAGAATATGATGGTGGAGGCTGTGTGGAGAAGACAAAAAGGAGAAAGTCTCACATCGACGCGGCTAATCAATGGGCTATGGAGATGCCCATCAATTGCTGTCAATGCGAGGAGTAGGGATTGCCATGCAACGGATGCACTAATAGCTATAAGTGTATGAAAGCTCAAACTGAAACTAAGTGGGTGTGCATCCAACTTGCTTGCTCATGAAGACCTAGGGCAATTTAGGAAGCCCATCGTTGGAATATACAAGCCAAGTTCTATAATAAAAATTCCCACTAGTATATGAAAGTGATAACTCAAGAGACTCTCTATATGAAGAACATGGTGCTACTCTGAAGCACAAGTGTGGTAAAAGGATAGTAACATTGTCCCTTCTCTCTTTTCTCTCATTTTTTATTTTTTTCTCTCTCTTTTTTAGGCTTCTTTGGCCTCTCTCTTTTGTTTTTTTGGGGGGGGGGGCTTCTTTGGCCACTTTTATTTTATAACCTCACATGGGACAATGTTCTAATAATGATGATCATCACACTTTTATTTACCTACAACACAATATTACAACTCGATACTAGAACAAAATATGACTCTATACGAATGCCTTCGGCGGTGTATCGGGATGTGCAATGATCTAGCATAGCAATGACATCAAAAACGGACAAGCCATGAAAACATCATGCTAGCTATCTTATGATCATGCAAAGCAATATGACAATGATGCTCAAGTCATGTATATGGATATGATGGAAGTCGCATGGCAATATATCTCGGAATGGCTATGGAAATGCCATGATAGGTAGGTATGGTGGCTGTTTTGAGCAAGATATAAGGAGGCTTATGTGTGATAGAACGTATCGTATCACGGGGTTTGGATGCACCGGCGAAGTTTGCACCGACTCTCAAGGTGAGAAAGGGCAATGCATGGTACCGAAGAGGCTAGCAATGATGGAAGGGTGAGAGTGCATATAATCCATGGACTCAACATTAGTCATAAAGAACTCACATACTTATTGCAAAAATCTATTACTCATAGAAACAAAGTACTACATGCATGCTCCTAGGGGGATAGATTGGTAGGAAAAGACCATCGCTCATCCCCGACCTCCACTCATAAGGAAGACAATCAATAAATACCTCATGCTCCAACTTCGTTACATAACGGTTCACCATACGTGCATGCTACGGGAATCACAAACTTCAACACAAGTATTTCTACAATCCACAACTACCCACTAGCATGACTCTAATATCACCATCTTTATATCGCAAAACTATTGCAGGGAATCAAACATATCATATTCAGTGATCTACAAGTTTTATGTAGGATTTTATGACTAACAATGTGAATGACCAATTCCTGTCATCTCTCTAAATAGATATAAGTGAAGAAAGAGAGTTTAATTCTTTCTACAAAAGATATGCCCACGCTCTAACAAATATAATTGAAGCAAAAGAGCATTCTACAAATGGCGGTTTTCTAAGTGAAGAGAAACATGCAATCCAAACTTCAAATGATATAAGTGAAGCACATGAAGCATTCTATAAAGCCATACTCAAAAAAATATAAGTGAAATTGTCAGGACCCTGATTCCAAGTCACATCAATCTAGCTGGTAACACCTCATATCACCTTGCGGCCTCACGCACGGTATTCCCACGCTTGTCGCCTTACCATTGCCAGGGACCATTTGCGCCTTTTGGCTCACATATATGATAGTGTCGCTAGCATCCATATGACAGAGAAGCCGGGCCGACATGGCTAGTCGTGAACCCAAAGCGGCACTAACCCATGGAGACAGGCATACATGAATCAACTTCGAGCATGATGGTCAGCAGCGTGTGAATCCGGGCTGTAGCACTGGGCTAGCAGGACTCCGGTAAACCGGGCTGTAGCAGGCTAGGCAAGACTCTGGATGTCACCCCGTGACATTCCCCCGAAGGGACAAACATAGGAACGAAGTGAAACACATGCCAGCCAGTCAAGTGTCCTGAGCAGTAGTGCTGGGCTAGCAGGACTCCGGTGAACCGGGCTGTAGCAGACTACTATGGCTCAAGGAAGCACTAGACTACATTTCCCCATAAGAGACGCTGCCAAGGATAAACAACTAGATTGTCGGATCCCACACATACCAAGCATTTCAATCATACACACAATATGCTCGATATGTGTAAATACAACATGGCATCACAACAAGACTCTACAACTCAAGTATTTATCATTAGGCTCCGAGGAGCGAGATATTACAAACATGGGTCTCCTGACCCAACAATCATAGCATACAAATCAAAGCACAAGCGGAAGCTTAACATGTCTGAGTACAGACATCTACAAATGAAAAAGGCTAAGAAGCATGACTATCTACCAGATCCTGCCAAGGGCACAAGATCGTAGCTGAGGTATCAAGCTAAATGTCGAAGTCCATGCAGAACTACTAGCGGGACTGAAGTCTCTCTGCAAAACATAAATTAAGCAAAGTGAGTACAAAAGTACTCAGCAAGACTTACATCAGAACTAGCTACATATGCATCGGTATCAACAAGGGAGGTGGTGGATTTTAACTGCAGCAAGCCAGCTTTGACCCAGTGGCTAACCTAATCTACGACTGCAAGCAACTCTTTTGAGGTGGCGCACACGAGTCCACATATTCACCATTCAACACACCACTATGGATCCGCTCCCATCTCCCTACGAGAAGGCCAACCATAGCACTCACACTTATATTGCGATTTTTAGAGTATCCACTTTCACTTGTCTATGAACTGTTATAGGCAACCCAGAAGTCCTTTACCGCGGACATGGCTATTCGAATAGATCATTTATAACCCTGCAGGGGTGTACTTCTTCACACACGCTCTCGCCACTTACCACCATGTACACATTGTGTATCTCGGCAACCTTCAAGCAGAAGCCTGGCGAGGGAGTCGGCCACGACCTAACTAACCACACAAGTCTCTAGTCCAGGTTTATTGCCTATTCGGGTTCCATCCGCGAGGAGATCCGGCCGGAGTTTCGCTCACAGTCCCAAACGATGTGTGCAGGGTTCCCGAGACACCAAACGGGCGCCCGGTACACCGTGCCATGGTGTATCTACCGCATCATAGCCCACCCCTAGGGTCAGGGCTACGCACGGCCGCCAACACATATCCTACAAACACCAGAAACTAGTTGCAACTCCTGGACAGAGGACAAGGGCAGTTAATAAGTCGAGAGGGTCCATTGGTTTCGGGCCCAATGCGTGGTAGCAGCTGTTCATGGATCACAAACACAGAACTCAGTTCCTAAGAACGGTTTCAATGAGACAACCCACCATGTACTCCTACATGGCCTCTCACCGCTACCTTTACCAAATTGTGTTCACACACTTAGCTCACACACAGTAGGACATGTTCATCACTGTTCCAATTCATCCCCGATGAATCAGACCTGACTGAACTATAAGCAGTAGCAGGCATGACAAACAAGCATGAATGAGTAGGCACATCAGGGCTCAAACAACTCCTACTCATGCTAGTGGGTTTCATCTATTTACTGTGGCAATGACAGGTCATGCAGAGGATAAGGGGTTCAACTACCGCAGCAAGTAACAGATGAATCGTTGTTGTCCTAATGCAGTAAAAGAGAGCAGGAGCGAGAGAGTGGGATTGTATCAGAATGAACAAGGGGGTTTTGCTTGCCTGGCACTTCTGAAGATATTATAGCTCTTCATCGGTGTCATCGAACTCATCGTCGGGATACGCCTACTGAGAGGGGACAAGCACGGGCAATAGAGAAGAACACAATCAATGCAAATGCGACAATATGATGCATGATCATGACATGGCAATATGCTATGATTTGTGCTAATGCATCTAGCAACAATTTAAATGAAGTCCATATGAACCAAGGGTTCATATGCAAATTCCATAAGGGGTATTTAAATGCCGTTATCATGTTTTCACATATACAGGGGGTATAAGTTGGTTGAACATGCATGAAAGTAGCATAAATGGATAGATTGGATTTTTCTGATAATTTTTCATATATAATTTATTTCATTTGGAGTTACGGTTGATTTTCTATGATTTTTAGAAGTTTAGGCAATTTCTAGAATTTCTGTAAAAGAATAAATCCAGAAAAGAGTTATTGCATCAGCATGATGTCACTGTGATGTCAGCGGTCAACGGGCGCGGTCCAGGTCAACCCTGACCAGTGGGACCCACTGGTCAGTGGTTAGTTAACTAACTAAATTTAGTTAGTGTTAAACTAATACTAATCCTAGTTTAGTTAGTGGCCTGGGGCCCACATGTCAGTGAGCCAGGGGAGGTCAAACCCCTGGTTAGCTAGGTCAAACTCGCCGGAGTTGACCCGCGTGTCGTCGCCGGCGACACCAGAGACGGCGGAGGGCGTCGGAAAAGCTCCTCCGGCGACCAAATTAGCGGCCGAGATGCTCTACGTGACGAGGAGTCTCGTCCGCGTCCAGTGGTGCTCACAGCAGCAGCTCTAGTGGCCTAAAACGACGGCGGCGGTGACTTGCACGGCGGCCGGAGCTCGGTTGTTCGCGGAAACGGCGCTGCGGTGTGCAAACGAGTGCAGCGTGGCACTGGGGAGACTCTACGCGCGGCGGTGAGCATGTTGGGCGCACGCCCGGGACCAAATGGTCACCGGAACGTCACCGGCATCGAGCGCAGGCGGCGGCACGTTTCGGCCGCGGCGGGGAACGGAGCTAGGGGACGAGGGCGAACGCTAAAGAAGAGGGGAAAAAGAGAGGAGCTCACGGCGGAGTCGATGAGCAGGTCAGTAGCTCGGGGGAGGCGTCAGAGCGAGCGGGGCGGCGAGAACGATCTCCAGCGAGCATGGTGAAGATGAGCTCGAAGACGACATTGCAGAGCTCCCGCGGTTGAATGGGTTGGCGTAGACGATGCAGGAGTGGACGACGGTTCTTCTGGACGCATCGACATGATGAGGGGTGGACGGTGGCTGTGGCTACGGCGAGCGGCGGCGGCGGTGGCGTTCGGCCGTGCGCGTGAGAGAGAGACAGAGGGGAGGAGGAGCACGGGGAGAGTGAGAGAGAGCCGGAGGGGTTGCGTTGCACCCTTAGCCAACTCCAGGCGGTCGGCGGCAAGCAGGAGGTGGCGAGCTACCGGTGCGCGCGCGTCAGGCACACGCTCTGCGTCCGACTGGCGCGAGGTGGAAGACGCCTCTGCCCCTGGTGGGCTGGGCTGGCCTACTGGGCCGCCAGGTAAGGGTTTTGTCTTTCCTGTGCTTTTCTAGTTATGTTCTGTTTTCTATTTTGCAGGTTTGTTTTGAATTTGGTTTTGAAACCAATTCAATTTTTTTTGCTTCTGAAAATATTTTTAGCGGCTAACAGAATTAAACCAATGCTCCACAAAATATTTCAGAATTATTGGACCTATATTGATTTAATAGTAGATATAAATCGAATTCAAATAGCTATTGACTTAATTCAAATGCCCAAAATAAATGTTTCTGAGACACCAAAAATATTGGTTTGGGTTTTACTTCTTGCCAATATTTCCAGAGGATAACAGGAACATTTTCTTGGACTCATTTGATGAGATTTAAATGTTGGTTATTTTTAGAGGTCTTCTGAGGCTTTTGAAAATTCCTCAATTCAAATTTCATTTGAATTTAAACATGATGCTCACATGAAGGGCTAGCCTAGCGCATACTAGAACTAGGGATGTGACAGCTCACCCCTACTAAACAAGAATCTCGTCCCGAGATTCAAGTCATGAGGTAAGAAGACAGAGGGGTCACAAAGCTAACACGATCTTCATGATCCGATTTGCCCTTCTCGAAGATGTAGATTCATTTCTCCAATTGATCTTGACGTCTTTGCTTTTGGAATCTTCTTCCAACACGACAAAGAGAAGGAAGGGAAAACCTAAAGAGTCGATCCTCTCGAGGATCGAGCAACTCACGATCAACTCACGAGATGAGACATAGAAACATATCTTGAGCTGAGACATGAAACATACATTCAGGGGGATGGGGTGTAATAGATGACAAAGGTCCAGTAGGTAGGCAACAAACCCACGCTCGATCACGACGTAGCGAGGAGTTAGCTGCCATAATTCCACAACGGGGCACCTTGGGGGAGGTGGCTTGTTGGATTGTTCCCTTAAGTGGCAAAAAGAATTACTTTTGATTCAAAGATCATTGAAACTCTTTATACCAGCCTAAGGCAAATCACAATCGATCATTTGAAGGAGTTTGAAGGAATGACATACTTGGACTAGAATGGATGATGTGGACTACCTTGTTGAAGACAACGTAATGGATGAATTTTCTTGCGCGTGCTCTCAAGAACTTGAGCATTTCCATATTCATCAAGATTCTACCAACATCCGAGTCGAGGATCCTGGCAACACATCTTACTACCTTGACGAATAGTGATGGACAATGTAGATGCATAGAAAGACAACCCTTTCTCAGATTTCACCTTAGCGATGCCAAGGGAATGAAATCTGGATGATCGACCGAGAGACATTTAGCACTCCGCTTCTAATGTTCTCCTTGATGTACTGGTTACCACGGTCATGCTTTAAAGCATCAACATAGTCATCAAGTAGTGGTCGGACTTCAGAATACAAAGGATCCATAAGGAACAACTACTGGAGTAAATCCTACGAAATCCTTATGGGGAGGTGGCCAACTTTCTCAATCAAGATACTACAATAATAAGTCTTCCGGTTGGGTGTGTTGGCCACACATCCACTTTACCAGGTTACAGAGAGACCAATATTACAGTCCTTGAGAAACGTTCCAACCATCATAGCTGCCTGGGATTCAGATCTGGTTAGTGTCAGGATAATCCAGACTCATCGGGTCTGGAAAGAAAAATGAAAGTTTGCAACACAAATCGACGAGATGACATTGCGAGATTCTCAGGGGAATGAACTACGATAGTAAGCTCCAAAACATGAGCCGGTTCTGCTACAAGCATGTGAACATGCTATCCTAGACAAGCATGGCCACCTGGTAGTCTTACAACGAAACACTACCGAGTTCAGGAGGGAACCATCAACGAGGATATCGAAGTTCTTGCGTAAGTCTAGCTCCTAAGAAGAAACTTCTTCTCCTTGAACAAACCAATCAGTGGCTTGGTGTGCTAGGAACACATATGGAGTGGAGGTAATTAATCTACCACACCATAGAATACTTCGCACATATACATGACTGATTTGGGATGATTCCAAGGGAAACATAACAAACCTTTCTCAAATTCATGGCGGCAACTTACACCTAATGCACGTGAACTTGGAGAAAGTCACTTCTTTCATCCAAGCATAAGCTTCATGAACGGAACATGAAGGCATTTCTTACAAAGTTTTCAACACTAGGTTGATGTTCAACATGAATCATGGGGGGACAAAATGTTGTTGATGGGCTCAACAACAACTCATCAGAATTTCCATATCACTGGACTTCCACCATCATGTGAACACGGTGATAGCATTGGTCAGACCAAAGGATGTAATGGTGTATGCTCGAGGAATCAACCACGAGTAAGACAACATTACGAATATCGTTGGTTCTAACTTGATTTGACGATGGCCCATACTCAAATCAAGGTTTAGACAAGACAATAGGTTCAACAACTGATCACGGGGATTAGTCGATGAAGATATCATCTATCTTCAACACACACACACACACACACACACACACACACACACACACACACACAAGGATATCCCTTAGCATGAACTAAGTCAGACAAGCTTCCATCTTCCAACTCTCCAAGTTGTTGTTTAGCTTAACCAACTAGCTCGGGGGTATCCAACACAGATTCTTGGAGAATGGATGGTTTAGAAAAAAACCAGCATGATCATGAACTCAACATAGCGGTCAGGTTACAACCTGGTAGTACTTCCAAGAAGATATTCGGAACATCATGAACCACCGATATGTTACTAAGCTTGAGAACAATCTTGCTTTTCAGAGCAAGACGATATGACCAAATAAGCAAGGGATTGAATAATCCTAACTCATTGATCGAAGAGTGCACCAGAAATAAGGACTACGTAGCACGATCAATCTTAGGATGATGATTTAATAATCAACACTCTAAAAATGAGAATATTGTCCATTTACTACAAAGCAACCAGTTGCTCGGAGTATTGTTTTCACACATCACAATTCACTAGTTGGAATTCCGGTTACAACAACACGGGGCCGAGGAATGAACAATGATGGCAAGAAGTATCACTAAATCAAGAATTCATAAGAAATGGTGCAATTGTCATGACAATCCTGACATAAAGGGGGTAATACTCCGAGGTAGAACAGAACAAAAGCTGGATTGGCATTTGATCTGCGGAATACAACTACTTTGACCCAATCCTAGAGATGGACGAGGTACTGGAGTTTGTTTCTCCTAGTTATTCCGGAATAGAATGGCTTGACGGACCACAAGAATAATAGGCATCGATGAACACGAATGCACAACTATTCCTGACTATCAATTGATAGGCTAGGGTCGGAATACAGCTGAGGAGGGTCAACTCAAGGAACATATAACTTTCTGAGTTGTGGATGCATAGGTTAGTATGTCGAACCAAGTTCAACATGTTTCTTCTGGATAACTCATGCAGAGAGGTAGGACTGGCAGAGTCACAATTATGAATGGAGAACTCCTCAAGAGTACTCTGATTGTGATCCTTTGGTTCAAATAACTTCTGCCTTAATGGTTCATGGTATTTGGAAGAAGGAAATTCCACGGACCTCGAGGACTGTCGCAAGGTTTCTAATATCCTAAAGGAACGAGCAACACTATCTACACGAATTAAGTAGAGTGAATCTTGGGTTCAAGAACCCAGGAAAGAATACCTACTAACTAATAACATCACGAGATGCTTTCGAGAATGGTGGTCAGAATCATCACACCGGGAACACAAAACATGGCTAGATTACTAGGTGACTCCCTAAAACACCTAGGGTCATAATAATAGCTCTAACATATATGTCGAGGTAGTAGAGTACCTCAGCAGACTGTTAGTGTGCTTAATCTTCCCCAAAAGGACAACGAAAACAGGAAGAAAGGATTTGCAAATGCATCAGACTAGTTAGAGACCTGGGATGACTCGGACAGCATAACGGCTGTAAATGCTTGAAATGATTTGAGACATCATGCAAAATGGTGGCATAACCACTCAACAACACAATATCAAGGTTCCGAGATCAACTGTCAACACACAGAAGATAGTAGGAACTGAACTGTGGCTTGAACTCAACAATCCTAGGCAACTACGATTTAGCAACACGTCGTCCTGAGAGATAGAAGAGAAGCCTAGTTCTTAACCCCCGCAGAAAAGAAGAGGGTGACTCAGATCAGAAGGCATAGGGTATAAGAAGTAAAAAGAGCCTTATGTTCCCTTCCAAAATCAATTCCCCTACATAACTAAAGCATTTCTAGACACAACTTCGACCAGTATGGCTTGGTAATCCTACAGGCAGTCAGGCTCTGATACCAACACTGTCAGGACCCCGATTCCAAGTCACATCGATCTAGCTGGTAACACCTCATATCACCTTGCGGCCTCATGCATGGTATTCCCACGGTTGTCGCCTTACCATGGCCCGGGACCATTTGCGCCTTTTGGCTCATGTATATGATAGTGTCACTAGCATCCATATGACAGAGAACCCGGGCCGACATGGCTAGTCGTGAACCCAAAGCGGCACTAACCCATGGAGACAGGCATACATGAATCAACTTCGAGCATGTCGGTCAGCAGCGTGTGAATCCGGGCTGTAGCACTGGGCTAACATGACTCCGGTAAACCGGGCTGTAGCAGGCTAGGCAGGACTCCAGATGTCACCCCATGACATTCCCCCGAAGGGACAGACACAGGAATGAAGTGAAACACATGCTGGCCAGTCAAGTGTCCTGAGCAGTAGTGCTGGGCTAGCAGGACTCCGGTGAACCGGGCTGTAGCGGATTACTATGGCTCAAGGAAGTACTAGACTACATTTCCCAATAAGAGAGGCCGCCAAGGATAAACAACTAGATTGTCGGATCCCACACATACCAAGCATTTCAATCATACACACAATATGCTCGATATGTGTAAATACAACGTGGCATCACAACAAGACTCTACGACTCAATTATTTATCATTAGGCTCCGAGGAGCGAGATATTACAAACATGGGTCTCATGACCCAACAATCATAGCATACAAATCAAAGCACAAGCGGAAGCTTAACATGTATGAGTACAGACATCTACAAATGAAAAAGGCTAAGAAGCCTGACTATCTACCAGATCCTGTCGAGGGCACAAGATCGTAGCTGAGGTATCAAGCTAAACGTCGAAGTCCACGCGGAACTACTAGCGGGACTGAAGTCTCTCTGCAAAACATAAATTAAGCAAACGTGAGTACAAAAGTACTCAGCAAGACTTACATCAGAACTAGCTACATATGCATCGGTATCAACAAGGGGGTGGTGGAGTTTAACTGCAACAAGCCATCTTTGACTGAGTGGCTAACCTGAACTACGACTGCAAGCAACTCTTTTGAGGTGGCGCACACGAGTCCACATATTCACCATTCAATACACCACTATGGATCCGCTCCCGTCTCCCTACGAGAAGGCCATCCATAGCACTGACACTTATCTTGTGATTTTTAGAGTATCCACTTTCACTTGTCTATGAACTGTTATAGGCAACCCAGAAGTCCTTTACCGCGGACACGGCTATTCGAATATATCATTTATAACCCTGCAGGGGTGTACTTCTTCACACACACTCTCTCCACTTACCACCATGTACACGTCGTGTATCTTGGCAACCTTCAAGCGGAAGCCTGGCAAGGGAGTCGGCCACGACCTGACTAACCACACAAGTCTCTAGTCCAGGTTTATCGCCTATTCGGGTTCCATCTGCGAGGAGATCCGGCCGGAGTTTTGCTCACAGCCTCAAATGATGTGTGCAGGGTTCCCGAGACACCAAACGGGCGCCCGGTACATTGCGCCACGGTGTATCTTCCGCATCATAGCCCACCACTAGGGTCAGCGCTACACACGGCCGCCAACACATATCCTACAAACACCAGAAACTAGTTGCAACTCCTGGACATGGGACAAGGGCAGTTAATAAGTCGAGAGGGTCCATTGGTTTCGGGCCCAATGCGTGGTAGCAGCTGTTCATGGATCACAAACACAGAACTCAGTTCCTAAGAACGGTTTCAATGAGACAACCCACCATGTACTCCTACATGGCCTCTCACCGCTACCTTTACCAAATCGTGTTCACACACTTAGCTCACACACAGTAGGACATGTTCATCACTGTTCCAATTCATCCCCGATGAATCAGACCTGACTCAACTCTAAGTAGTAGCAGGCATGACAAACAAGCATGAATGAGTAGGCACATCAGGGCTCAAATAACTCCTACTCATGCTAGTGGGTTTCATCTATTTACTGTGGCAATGACAGGTCATGCAGAGGATAAGGGGTTCAACTACCGCAGCAAGTAACAGATGAATCGTTGTTGTCCTAATGCAGTAAAAGAGAGCAAGAGCGAGAGAGTGGGATTGTATCGGAATGAACAAGGGTTTTTTTGCTTTCCTGGCACTTCTGAAGATATTATAACTCTTCATCGGTGTCATCGAACTCATCATCGGGATACGCCTACCGAGAGGGGACAAGCACGGGCAATAGAGAAGAACACAATCAATGCAAATGCGACAATATGATGCATGATCATGACATGGCAATATGCTATGATTTGTGCTAATGCATCTAGCAACAATTGAAATGAAGTCCATATGAACCAAGGGTTCATATGCAAATTCCATAAGGGGTATTTAAATGCCATTATCATGTTTTCACTTATACAGGGGGTATAAGTTGGTCGAACATGCATGAAAGTAGCATAAATGGATAGATTGGATTTTTCTGATAATTTTTCATATATAATTTATTTCATTTGGAGTTACGGTTGATTTTCTATGATTTTTAGAAGTTTAGGCAATTTTCTGGAATTTCCTGTAAAAGAATAAATCCAGAAAAGAGTTATTGCATCAGCATGACGTCACTGTGATGTCAGCCGTCAACGAGCGCGGTCCAGGTCAACCCTGACCAGTGGGACCCGCTGGTCAGTGGTTAGTTAACTAACTAAATTTAGTTAGTGTTAAACTAATACTAATCCTAGTTTAGTTAGTGGCCTGGGGCCCACATGTCAGTGAGCCAGGGGAGGTCAAACCCCTGGTCAGCAGGGTCAAACTCGCCGGAGTTGACCCATGTGTCATCGCCGGCGACACCAGAGATGGCGGAGAGCATCGGAAAAGCTCCTCCGGCGACCAAATTAGCGGTCGAGATGCTCTATGTGACGAGGAGACTTGTCCACGTCCAGTGGTGCTCACAGTAGCAGCTCTAGTGGCCTAAAACAACGGCGGTGGCGACTTGCGCGGCGGCCAGAGCTCGGGTGTTCGCGGAAATGGCACTGCGGTGTGAAAACGAGTGCAGCGTGGCACTGGGGAGACTCTACGCGTGGCGGTGAGCATGTTGGGTGCACGCCCGGGACCAAATGGTTACCGGAACGTCACCAGCGTCGAGCGCAGGCGGCGGCGTGTTTCGGCCGCGGCGGGGAACGGAGCTAGGGGACGAGGGCGAACGCTAAAGAAGAGGAGAAAATGAGAGGAGCTCATGGCGGAGTCGATGAGCAGGTCAATAGCTCGGGGGAGGCGTCAGAGCGAGCGGGGCGGCGAGAACAATCTCCGGCGGGCGCGGTGAAGATGAGCTCGAAGACGACGTTGCAGAGCTCCCGTGGTTGAACAGGTTGGCGTAGACGATGCAGGAGTGGACGACGGTTCTTCTGGACGCATCGACAGGACGAGGGGTGGACGGTGATTGTGGCTACAATGAGCGGCGGCGACGGTGGCGTTCGGCCATGCGCATGAGAGAGAGACAGAGGGGAGGAGGAAGACGGGGAGAGTGAGAGAGAGCCAGAGGGGTTGTGTGGCGCCCTTAGCCAACTCCAGGCGGTCGGCGGCAAGCAGGAGGTGGCGAGCTACGGGCGCGCGCGCGTCGGGCACACGCTCTGCGTCCGACTGGCGCGAGGTGGAAGACGCCTCTGCCCCTGGTGGGCTGGGCCGGCCTACTGGGCCGCCAGGTAAGGGTTTTGTCTTTCCTGTGCTTTTCTAATTATGTTCTGTTTTCTATTTTGCAGGTTTGTTTTGAATTTGGTTTTGAAACCAATTCAATTTTTTTTTTGCTTCTGAAAATATTTTTAGAAGCTAACAGAATTAAACCAATGCTCCACAAAATATTTCAGAATTATTGGACCTATATTGATTTAATAGTAGATATAAATCAATTCAAATAGCTATTGACTTAATTCAAATGCCCAAAATAAATGTTTCTGAGACACCAAAAATATTTGCTTGGGTTTTACTTCTTGGCACTATTTCCAGAGGATAACAGGAACATTTTCTTGGACTCATTTGATGAGATTTAAATGTTGGTTATTTTTAGAGGTCTTCTGAGGCTTTTGAAAATTCCTCAATTCAAATTTCATTTGAATTTAAACATGATGCTCACATGAAGTGCTAGCCTAGCGCATACTGGAACTAGGGATGTGATAGAAGTGCAATGAGCATTCTATAAATCAGCCAAGGACTATCTCATACCAGGATGGTGCATAAAAGAAAAGTGAGAACTAAATGCAAAAGACGCTCCAAGATTTGCACATATCACATGAACGAAGCGAAACTGAAATCATACCGATACTTGTTGAAGAAAGATGGGATGCCTTCCGAGGCATCCCCAAGCTTAGACCCTTGAGTCTCCTTGAATATTTACTTGGGGTACCTTGGGCATCCCCAAGCTTGAGCTATTGCCTCTCCTCCTTCTCCTCATATCGAGACATTCTCGATCTTTGAACACTTCATCCACACAAAACTCAACAGAAAGCTCGGTAAGATCCGTTAGTATAATAAAGCAAATCACTACTCTAAGTACTATTGCAAACCAATTCATATTTTATTTTTGCGTTGTAGCTATTGTAATATAAATTTTCCATGGCTTAATCCACTGATAGAAATCGATAGTTTCATCAAAACAAGCAAACTATGCATCAAAAACAAAATCTCTCTTAAACATGACAGTCTATAGTAATCTGAACATTCACCATACCTCTGGTACTCCAAAAATTCTGAAATAATTAGGAAAAATAAACATTTTTTATAGAAAGACAGTGCAAAAAGTTTCAGAGCCGTTTGACGTTCTAGTAAAAAAATGTAAAATCGCGCACTACAGCCAAAGTTTCTGTCTTGCACTGCACAAACCAACAAGCAATGTAAACATCCTAAAAGAAAATCTTGGCACATTATTCTTGTTTTTAAACTTTACAAAAGCACACAACAAAAATAAATGACTCTCTAAAACTTCTGGGTTGTCTCCTTGGCAGCCCTTTCTTTAAGGCCATTAAGCTAGGCATATAGTGCTCAAGTAATGGATCCACCCGGATCCCAAGGTATATCAAAGGCAATTTTAATTAACAATGATTTGTAATTTAGTAGTGAGCACAAAGTAACATATATCAAGCAATGACGAAGTCTAACTCTCTTCTTATGCACCGGCATGCCATACAAGAACAATTCATGCACATCAAGTAAAGGCCAATACATAGCATAAGCAGTTTCTTGCAATTCTATCGTGTTGGAAACGTAAAGAGGCGGAGATGTAGTTCCTCTCTCATAATAATTGCAAGTAGGAGCAGCAAGCACATGCATATTATATCTATAAAAACCATCATGTGTAGTAGTGAAACACAACCCATCAATATAATCCTTAATAATGGCAAACTTCTTTGATATACTGTAGTCGGGAGAATTCAAAAAGATAATAGGACTATCATGTGTGGGTGAAATAGCAACAATTTCATGTTTAATATAAGGAACTATAGAAATTTCATCTTCGTAAGAATAATTCATATTGGCATCTTGGCCACAAGCATAGCAGACATCAAGTTCATCAAAAAGGGATATTTCAAACGAATCAACGGGATCATAGCAATTATCATGGCATTCATCCTTCGGTAAGAACGAAGGGAAATTAAATAATGTATGAGTTGGAGAGTTACTCTCATTAAAAGGTGGGCATGGGTAGCTAATCCGATCTTCCTCCTTTTGTTCTTCGCTCTCCTCATCATCTTTTTCATCCAATGAGCTCACAGTTTCATCAATTTCTTCTTCCATAGACTCCTGCAAAATATTAGTCTCTTCTTGGACAGCGGAGACTTTCTCAATAAATTCGTCAATGTCATAATTGTATTTATAATTCTCATAGCAATATTTAAGGATAGCTAAATTTTCAGGTCTATAAACTGAATCATCAAAATCTTCAAACTCTTTAAACAAAGATTCAATTTCACAAGCACCCTTAAAAGCAACAAATTCTTATATTCATTCCACATCATAGTAATCATATATTTAGCATAAGAAGCTAGGGTTTGATTATCGGTAAATTCGCATGAAAAGGGAAGGTGTGGAGCCTTCATCCTAGAGCAACAAGTATAATCATATCTCAAGCATAGTTGTCGAGCATACCAATGCAACCTATAAATTTGATCCCATAATAGTTTCCCTTTTTGAGTCAAGCGATAATCCCTAAAGTATTCACGTTGATCCAACATGCCTCCCATTATATAATTGAATGGGATTTTCTCAGGATTATCAAAGTAGTACATAATATCTTTCACATAATGATCATCGAGGGTTTTAGGAGGTTCCCCATCTCCATCAGTAGCAAGTAAACCTAATTTTTTTGGTATTTCGTGTTCCATATCCATAACTAAGGATAGAGAACAACTTAGAACACCAAATAAAAATTAATTAGTGATAAAGCAAACAAGCACACATGAGAATATTCACCCCACGCTATAACTCCCCGACAACGGCGCCAGAAAAAGGTCTTGATAACCCACAAGTATACGGGATCAATTGTAGCCTCTTTCGATAAGTAAGAGTGTCGAACCCAACGAGGAGCTAAAGGTAGAACAAATATTCCCTCAAGTTCTACCGACCAACGATACAATTCTACGCATGCTTAACGTTCGCTTTACCTAGAACAAGTATGAAACTAGAAGTACTTTGTATGTGTAACGGGATAGGTTTGCAAGAATATAAAGAGCATGTAAATAAAAACTAGGGGATGTTTTAGGAAAAGAAGCAATAAAGTTAGTATAGCGAGTGTGGAAAAGTGGTGGTAGGAGTTGTGAAATTGTCCCTAAGCAATTGACTACGTTACTAGACCGATAGCAAGTTTTATGTGGGAGAGGCCACTGCTAGCATGTCATCCCTAACTTGGAATTCTATGAACTTATGATTGGAACTATTAGCAAGCATCCGCAACAACTAATGTTCATTAAGGCAAAACCCAACCATAGCATTAAGATATAATTGTCCCCCTTCAATCTCGTATGCATCAATTTCTATGCTAGGTTGAAGCTTCTATCACTCTTTCCCTCCAATACATAGTCCTATCAACATACAACTAACCCTATGGTGTGATCCACGCGCGCGCTTATATGATGGGCACCAAAGGACAGCAACATAACCACAAGCAAATTAAACCAATCATAGCAATTCACCAATTACCGATAGGACAACGAAAATCTACTCAGACATCATAGGATGGCAACATATCATTGGATAATAATATGAAGCATAAAGCACCATGTTCAAGTAGAGGGTACAAAGGGTTGCAGGAGAGTGGACCGCTTTATATAGATGGGGGAAGGTGATGAAGATGTTGGTGAGGATGACGAAGGTGTTGGTGTAGATTGCGGTGACGATGATGGCCCCGGCAGTGTTCCGGCGCCACCGGGAGAGAGGGGGAGAGGGGGCCCCTTCTTATTATTCTTCCTTGACCTTCTCCCTAGATGGAGAAGGGTTTCCCCTCTGGTCCATGGCCTCCATGGTGTAGGAAGGGCGAGAGCCCCTCCGAGATTGGATCTGTCTCTCTGTCTCTGTTTCTGCGTTCCAGATTCTGGCCTTTCACCGTTTCTTAAATTCCCGGAGATCCGTAACTCCGATTGGGCTGAATTTTGGACACGATTTTTATCCGGATATTGGCTTTCTTGTGGCGAAAGAAGGGAACCAACCGCCTTACGGGGTGGCCATGAGGGCCTAGGGCGTGCCCCCTGCCTCGTGGCCCCCTCGGGCATCGTCTCACATTGATTTTTCTTCCCAAAAATCACATATATTCCAAAAAAATCTCCGTCAGTTTTTATCCCGTTTGGACTCCATTTGATATGGATTTTCTGCGAAACAAAAAACATGCAACAAACAGGAACTTGCACTGGGCACTGGATCAATATGTTAGTCCCAAAAATAGTATAAAAAGTTGCCGAAAGTATATAAAAGTTGTAGAATATTGGCATGGAACAATAAAAAATTATAGATATGACGGAGACGTATCAGGGAGTACTGGACTAAGGGGTCCTCGGGCGTCCGGCTTGTTGGACATGGGCCGGACTAATGGGCTATGAAGATACAAGACCGAAGATTCTCTCACCCATGTCCGGATGGGACTCTCCTTGGCGTGGATGGCAAGCTTGGCGTTCAGATACGAAGATTCCTTTATCTGTAACCAACTTTGTACAACCCTAGTCCCCTCCGATGTCTATATAAACCAGAGGGTTTAGTCCGTAGAAGCCATCATAATCATATAGGCTAGACTTCTAGGGTTTTAGCCATTACGATCTCGTGGTAGATCAACTCTTGTAACCCCCATACTCATCAATATTAATCAAGGAGGACGTAGGGTATTACCTCCATCAAGAGGGTCCAAACCAGGGTAAAACTTCGTGTCCCTTGTCTCCTGATACCATCAACCTCAGACGCACAGTTCAGGACCCCCTACCCTAGATCCACCGGTTTTGACACCAACATTGGTGCTTTCATTGATAGTTCCACTGTGTCGTCTTCAAGAGGTTCGATGGCCCCGTCAATTATCTATAATAATGCTGTCCAGGGGGAAGTTTTTCTCCCCGGACAGATCTTTGTATTTGGCAGCGTTGCACCGCGGGCCAACTCACTTGGCCATCTAGAGCAGATCGACAGCTACGCCCTTGGCCATCAGGTCAGGTTTGGAAGCTTGAACTACGTTGCTGATACCCGCGGAGACTTGATCTTCGACGGGTTCGAGCCCACGGCAACCGCTCCCTGCCACCGCGATGAGCATGACCTAAATCTGTCATCGGACCATACCCAGGAGATAGCACCTGTGAGTGCTCCGGTCCTAGATCCAGAGCAGATTGCGCCACCTGAGGACGGGAAG
The DNA here is from genome assembly GCF_018294505.1 of Triticum aestivum. Classification (NCBI taxonomy): domain Eukaryota; kingdom Viridiplantae; phylum Streptophyta; class Magnoliopsida; order Poales; family Poaceae; genus Triticum; species Triticum aestivum. The sequence goes on from NC_057797.1 coordinate 573,638,300, forward strand.
CTCAACCCTGCCACGGGAGCCTCAGACTCAGCGGCGCTGGAGCTGCACCTAGACCCAACCTCGAACATGACATGCGTCATCGGAACCTCAGATTCGTCTCCGGCCACAGGTTTCGAACTCCGTGCGCCCGCGTCCGTCAAGCCCGATCAGGCGTCGGTCGTCAAATTCAGCGCCGCGGACATCGCCCAGAACTCACCTTTAAGCGATGTGCTGAACTCATTAAAATCCCTCTCCTTAGCAGGGAACTCAGAGTCGAATTGTATCCGGCTCGAACTAGGGGTTGATGATGGGGAATTTTGCTTCCCACCCACCTCCCACTTCATAGCCACTGTCGAGGACTTAACCGACATGCTCGATTATGGTTCCGAAGACATCAATGGTATGGACGACGATGCCGGAGAAGAGGAGGCCCAAAACCCGCCACTTACCGAATGCTGGACGGCCACATCCTCGTATGATGTGTACATGGTGGATACACCCAAAGTGAATAGCGGCGACGACAAGGAAGACCCAGTCGAGGATAAACCTCCTGAGATACAACCAAAGCGCCAACGTCAGCGGTGCCACTCCAAGTCACACCGTGGAAAAGACAGCAAGACCGGCACAGGAGAAAACAATACTCCGAACAATGCCGAAGACAATGAAGACCCTGTTGAGCCAACTTCAGAGCAGGACGAACGGGAAAACGGGCAAGTTAGCCCTGATGAACAGGCCATAAACAAAGACTCGAAGGACAGTAATTATCTTCCGCTCTCCGAGGATGAGGTGAGCCTCGACAACGAGGATTTTATCATGCCTGCGGAACCTCTTGAGCAGGAGCGCTTCAAGCGCCGACTAATAGCCACTGCAAGGAGCCTGAAAAAGAAGCAGCAGCAGCTTCAAGCTGACAAAGATCTGCTCAACGATAGATGGACTCATGTCCTGGCAGCCGAGGAATACGGCCTCGAGCGCCCATCCAAAAGTTATCCAAGCGCAAATTGCTACCTCAGTTCGATGACGAGGCACTGGAGCCCGTACCATCATCGCGCAATGTGGCTGACCGACCACCACGTGGCCGGGACAAAGCGGCAACTCAAGCCGAACACCAGCCCGTACTACCTCACCATAAAGGCAGAGATAAAACAGCTCGGGGACATACATATGACCTGCGGCAGGACTTGGACAGTAGAGCAGGTCAGAACAAATCAATCTATGGATCGCGGCGGCGTGCCCCGGCATGCGACAACGGCTACCTAGCCGGACGCAACAATCATAATCTCGCCCGGGCCGAGAACTATAGATGGACTCCATCCGAGCTACGTCGTGACGTGGCCCGATATAGAGGCGCCGCACACCCCCTTTGCTTCACTGATGAGGTAATGGAGCATGAATTCCCAGAAGGGTTTAAACCCGTAAATATCAAATCATATGATGGTACAACAGACCCCGCAGTATGGATCGAGGATTTTCTTCTCCATATTCATATGGCCCGCAGTGATGATCTCCATGCCATCAAATACCTCCCACTAAAACTCAAAGGACCAGCTCGGCACTGGTTGAACAGTCTGCCCGAAAACTCCATTGGTAGCTGGGACGACTTGGAAGAAGCCTTCCTTGACAACTTCCAAGGTACATATGTTCGACCTTCGGATGCCGACGACCTAACTCATATAATTCAACAGCCCGGAGAGTCAGCCAGGAAATTTTGGAGTAGGTTCTTGACCAAAAAGAACCAGATCGTCGGCTGTCCGGATGTCGAAGCCCTAGCGGCCTTTAAACATAGCATCCGGGATGAATGGCTCGCTCGACACCTCGGCCAAGAAAAGCCGAAGTCCATGGCGGCCCTCGCAGCACTCATGACTCACTTTTACGCGGGCGGAGATAGCTGGCTAGCCCGCAGCACTAACAATGCAAGCGAACCTGGCACTTGTGAAGCCAGAAATAGCAACGGCAAGCCCCGGCATAACAGGCACAATCGTTGAAACAATGCTGACAATACTGATGACACGGCGGTCAACACTGGATTCAGTGGCTCCAAGTCCGGTCAGTGGACAAAGCCATGTAAAAGAAATAACCAGGGCCCTTCCAGCCTGGACCGCATACTCAATCGTCCATGTCAGGTCCATGGCACCCTTGATAAACCAGCCAATCATACTCACCGGAGTTGTTGGGTCTTCAAACAGGCCGGCAAGTTAAATGCCGAAGACAAGTAGAAGGGGTCGCAAAGTGAGAATGACGACGAGGAGCCCCGTCCACCGAACATAGGGGACAGAAGAAGTTTCTCCCTCAAGTCAAAATGGTGAACATGATATACACTACCCATATCCCCAAGAGGGAGCGCAAGCGTGCGCTTGGGGACGTCTATGCGATAGAGCTAGTTGCCCCATAATTCAACCCATGGTCATCATGCCCGATCACCTTTGATCGCAGGGACCATCCGACCAGTATCTGTCATGGCGGTTCAGCCGCACTGGTTCTTGACCCAATAATTGATGGATTCTACCTCACACGAGTCCTCATGGATGGTGGCAGCAGCCTCAACCTGCTCTATCAGGATACAGTGCGGAAAATGGGCATCGATCCATCAAGGATCAAGCCCACCAAAACTACCTTTAAAGGAGTTATACCGGGTGTAGAGGCCTGCTGCTCGGGCTCAATCACATTGGAGGTCGTCTTCGGATCTCCGAACAACTTCGATATCATCCCCTTCCGCAGCGGCTGTCATGCACTGCTCGGACGAACCGCATACCCGATTCAATGCGGTGCCGCAGTATGCTTATCTCAAGCTCAAGATGCCCGGACCACGCGGTGTCATAATAGTTAATGGAATCACGGAGCGCTCCCTCCATACCAAGGAGCACACCGCGGCCCTGGCAGCAAAGGTACAGAGCGGCCTTCACAAGCAGAACCTTAATTTCGCGGCCATGCTCCCGGACACTGTCAAACGAGTCCAGACTACTCTCTGGCAGGACAGTCCAGCTCGTTAGGAGCTCGACTAGCAATTCGACCTCCATCTCAGTCTCGACCAAGTGGCGGCACAGGTACAACGCGTATATAACTATGCACTGAAAATACCATGGGCAGAGACGGAGGCATAACCAGACTGTGGTCCACAATATGGCTCAACCTTCCTTGGACACACATATACTTTTACTTTTCTTTTTATCCTTTTCAGGTTTCTTTCCCGCAGGCCCCTCTCGACGGCCTTATAATCGGTCATTTCGAAGGACGGATATACCAAGGTGGCAAGTAGCACAGCCGTATGGGGCAATCAATAGATGTTCTTCTTAGTGGTCATTCTACCTGTTTTCAGGACCCGTATGCAACTCCCCCTTGGTCTTGGCATATTAAATAGCCACTGTTGCTTATTGCACTATTTGTACAAATATGCTTTGACGTATTAATCAAAATTATAATGGAAACGGTTTGTGGCCCAACTTATGTGGCACTAGCTTACTACTTTATTTTTATTTTGCTACTTTTATTTGCATCCGTACACCTTGGTACGTCGTAATTCGCCATGGGCTTTATTGTGCCCCATACTGTGGCACCAAGTCCGAACACTTCTACAGTATAGTTCGGCCCCCGAATTTAGCATTATATGCATCGGCTCCGAATCATGTCTTTGGTCAATAGTTGGGTTGCCCGACTCCTGTGCTTACTACCTTACGTTCCGCTCTATCGGCTAGGATAGTAAAGGGAGAACTACTGCGATTGTGTCCTGGTTTATCCGGATGAGCACCTCAGTAGAGAAGCCGAAAACTGACTGTCATGATGCGGCATGAGCCGGTCAGCTCTTCGGAGGTTAAAATCTCTTGTGATTTTTCTGCATTATGCCACGGATTGGCCTTCACCCGATCAGGTGTCTACAGCACCCTAGTCCGGACTAACGGACACTAGGGGCTGCGCCTACATTTCTATGGTCAAAATCCTATGGCTAAGTGAGGGCGATAAAGCTGCATAGTCCGATTGCCTGGTTCGTTGCGCTAAACACCTCCTTCAAGGACCAATTCCTTGGATCAAGAGTGTTTAGATTCCATCCCGAACACCCCCGTACTACCTACATGGGGGTTGAAGCCGACGACTGGCCACCTCTCAGATTTAATAAAAAACGGCTGCACATGAGGTAAAATTCCAAAATAAACAACAAGCATTATGTTACATATCAGTCTTGTTTTCACCATACAGGGCGGGATAATATGAAGTTACTCATTCAAAGATAATATCTTTTAAACACTGGCCCTCTATGATGCGTGATCCCTTGAGGACATCATCAAAATAGTGCTCCGGCGTGCGGTGCTCCTTGCCAGCGGGCGGTCCCTCGGTCGCGAGCTTGACGGCGTCCATCTTCGTCCACTGTATCTTGACATGGGCGAAGGCCATCCGCGCACCTTCGATGCAGATCGACCGCTTGATGACGTCAAGCCGGGGGCAGGCATTGAGCAGCCGCTTCACGAGTCCGAAATAGCTGCTAGGTATGACTTCGGCAGGCCATAGCTGGATTATTAAATCCTTCATGGCTAGTTCGCCCACCCTATGTAGTTCGACCAGCTGTTTTAGCTGATCGCTAAAGGGCACCGGATGTTCTGGCGCAAGGTACTGCAACCAGAACAGCTTCTCCGTCGAGCTCCCCTCTTCGGCTCGGAAGAACTTCGCAGCACCGACAACACTGCGCGGTAAATCCACAAACGCTCCTGGAGAACTCCAAATCCGGGTTAGTAAAAGATACCTCTTCTTCACATATTTGCTTTGCATAATAAAGGCCTTACCCCCGTGATTTTCCTGGCCTCCTGGATTTCCTGGAGGGTGCCCTGGGCTTCAATCCGGGCATCATGTGCACTCTGGTGGGCCTTGGTAAGTTCGGACTCTTGATCTGCAATATTGCGCTCCAAGGACTCGCATTTCTGCACAGCATCCTGGAGCTCCTACTGGACCTCGCCAACCCTGGCCTCGTGTTTCTCACGAGTGGCTTGTTCCTTTGCTGCTCTCTCCTCGGCCTCGGCCAACGCCTTCTTGAGGGCCTTCACTTCGGTTCCTGCCCCTAATAAATATCATGGCACTATGGTCAGCACAAATCATTCATCCTTTCCGGATATACACGAGGTCATTGCATACCTTGCTTGTCTTCTAGCTGCCTTTTTACACGGCCGAGCTCTTCCTTGGCCCGCTCCAGACTCTGCTTTAGTCCGGAGACCTCAGCAGCATGAGAGGTTGCAACCAACAATGAAGCCTGCTTATTCACATAAGACATATTTAGTTAGTCTCCCACGGAAATTACTTGATCCTCTATCTGGCTTTTCTTTCTGAACACCGGGCAGAGTCTTAGGGGCTACTATCTATACTATGACGTTCTTTTTATTGCTTCGCTTACCTTAAAACCTGTTAGAAGGCTTGTGCAGGCTTCGGTCAGTCCGCTCTTGGCGGACTGAATCCTCTCAACCATCATACCCATAAGGGTACAATGTTCCTCCACAATAGAAGCACTTCGCAGCGCTTCCACGAGAGCATCCGGTGCCTCTGGATGGACAAAGGTCACCGGTGGAATTGGCGCACCTTCTTCCTTCGAAGGAGGCTGCCTGTCGGATTCCAGAGCCGTATAGGTCTCCGGGGTCGTATTCGGCTGGGGGCGAATTGAGGATGGCCCCCATCGCCAGTCTCCATGGGGATCTACTCCCCCATGTGTCCGGCGGCCGAGATGTTATCCTCTGGCACCACCGTGACGACCTCTTGTGCCTCCCCCTAAGCTGGAAGTGTCCTTCGGGACAACACTTCAGTGTCTTCCACCATCTTGGGAGAGGAGGCCACTGGGAGAGACCCGTTGTCCATCACCTTCGGATCCAGCGAGTTTCCTGAAGATGAGGATCGCTCGAGGTCAGAACGAGCCGGAATGTAAATGCATAATTCAACTTGTTAAAACTATGGAGTAAAGAAGCTAGATATTTGAGTGCGTCTTTGAGTACTTACGATTCGGCCAGGGGCTTATCCCTGGAGCGCCACTCTGAGCTGCTGTCAACATCCCATGCGGGGTTGTCCGCGACGGAGGCCTTCCCTTTCTTGGACGCCTCTGCCTCCAGATGCATGGACGCCGCCCTTTTCTTCCTTCCCCCCTTAGGGGGAGAATCTCTTTCCTCCTCTTCCTCGTCGTCGGTGGCGGGAGGGGAGTGGGTGTCGGCGTCTTCGGACGTCATGTCCGAAGTGCCCTTATGGCGGAGACCACCCCTGGTGCCCTTGGCCTTTTTCTTGGCCTTCTTCTCCAGCGCTTGATAGGGCGTCGGAACCAGCATCTTCGTTAGAAGCGGGATAGCTGGTTCTTCGGGCAGCAGAGCCGGGCACTGAATCTGCTCCGCCTTCTTTCTCCAGCCCTGAAAAAACAAATAGGAAAGTTTAGACATCTTCCTAGAGTATGCAAGTAAAGGGTACACCTTGAAATATGAAAAACTTGTCGCACTTGCGGGATGTGCCAGGTCGTGCCCGCAGTCTTCGGCCGTCGCTGGCCACGTCTCATTGGATTTGAAGAGCACCTTCCAGATGTCTTCGTGCGTAGTGCCGAAGAACTGTTGCAAGGTCTGGTGCTTGGCCGGATCAAACTCGCACAAGTGGCAAGTCTGGCTTTGGCACGGTAGGATCCGGCGAGCGAGCATTACCTGGATCACATTGACAAGCTTGACGTTCTTGTCCACCATGCACTTGATGCGCGTCTGGAGTGCAGTCAGCTCATCCGACGAAGACCACGCCAGGCCTTTCTCTAGCCAGGAGGTGAGCCGCATCGGGGCACCGGACTAGAATTCGGGAGCCGCGGCCCAGGTGGCGTCGCGAGGCTCTGTGACATAGAACCACTGTTGTTGCCACCCCTTGATTGTCTCCACGAAGGTGCCCTTGGGCCATGTGATGTTGGGCAGCTTGCTCACCATGACGCCTCCGCACTCTGCATGTTGGCCATCCACCACCTTCGGCTTCACGTTGAAGACCTTCAACCACAGTCTGAAGTGGGGAGGGATACGAAGGAAGGCCTCGCACACGAAAATAAATGCAGAGATATTGAGGAAGGAGTTGGGGGCCAGATCATGAAAATTCAGCCCGTAGTAGAACATGAGCCCGCGGACGAATGGGTGGAGAGGAAATCCCAACCCGCGGACGAAGTGGGGGATGAACATGACCCTCTCATGGGGCTCTGGGGTGGGGATGATCTGCCCCTTGGACGGAAGCCGGTGGGCGATCTCCTTGGCTAGGTACCCGGCCTCCCGGAGCCTGGTGATGTCCTTCTCCTTGACGGAGGAAACCATCCACTTGCCTTGCGCTCCAGATGCGGACATGACTAGAGTTCTTTTTGGAGGTGGAAAGGATGGAAGCTTGGGCGCTGGAGCTCAAGAATGGATGGGCAGAGAGGAAGAGGGTGTGGGTGAAAGAGGTGAATCCTTATCCCTTTATAAAGGCAGTGAATATCAAGCGCCTCCCCACTCGCCTTAAAACTCGTCTGTTTTCCAAGGGTCGCACAGACGGCACGATTGGATTACCCATGCCCGTATTTATGAGAATCCCGCAATAAGGGGACACGATCTCTGCTTTGACAAGACATGCCAGTAAAATCGCATCTCGAAATATGAAGCGGCAGGCCGAAAAAGGTTCGAAATAATGACTGGGTGATGATGTGGTGTCACGCTACAAAACGTTGTCAGTAGATTGGACTCGAGAAATATTATACTCTCTGTAGTTGTGTGTGGTGCTTGTTTTGCAGAGCCGGACACGTTCTTTGTGTTCGAAGGCTGTTTTGGAGTATTCGGAGGAGGAACCCGCCTTGCAATGCCGAAGACAATCTGCGTGCCAGACACCTCGTCATTGAAGCCTGGTTCAGGGGCTACTGAGGGAGTCCTGGACTAAGGGGTCCTCAGGCGTCTGGCCTGTTGGACATGGGCCGGACTGATGGGCTATGAAGATACAATACCGAAGATTCTCTCACCTGTCTCTGGATGGGACTCTCCTTGGCGTGGATGGCAAGCTTGGCGTTCGGATATGAAGATTCCTTTCTCCGTAACCGACTTTGTACAACCCTAGTCCCCTTCGTGTCTATATAAACTGGAGGGTTTAGTCTGTAGAAGCAATCATAATCATATAGGCTAGACTTCTAGGGTTTTAGCCATTACGATCTCGTGGTAGATCAACTCTTGTAACCCCCATACTCATCAATATTAATCAAGCAGGACGTAGGGTATTACCTCCATCAAAAGGGCCCGAACCTGGGTAAAACTTCGTGCCCCTTGTCTCCTGTTACCATCAACCTCAGACACACAGTTCAGGACCCCCTACCCGAGATCTGCCGGTTTTGACACCGACACCCTACCCCCCTAGGCGTGTCCCCCTATCTCGTGGACGACTCCGAGACCCCCCCTGACGTGAGACCAACGCCAAAAGTTCCTATAAATACATAAACCTCCAGAAAATAACCTAGATCGGGAGTTCTGCCGCCGCAAGCCTCTGTAGCCACCAAAAACCAATCGGGACCCTGTTCCGGCACCCTGCCGGAGGGGGGAATCATCACCGGTGGCCATGTTCATCATCCCGATGCTCTCCATGACAAGGAGGGAGTAGTTCACCCTCGGGGCTGAGCGTATGTACCAGTAGCTATGTCTTTGATCTCTCTCTCTCTCGTGTTCTTGATATGGCACGATCTTGATGTATCACGAGCCTTGCTATTATAGTTGGATCTTATGATGTTTCTCCCCCTCTATCTCTTGTAATGGATTGTGTTTTCCCTTTGAAGTTATCTTATCGGATTGAGTCTTTAAGGATTTCAGAACACTTGATGTATGTCTTGCATGTGCTTATCTGTGGTGATAATGGGATATTCACGTGATCCACTTGATGTATATTTTGGTGATCAACTTGCGAGTTATGTGACCTTGTGAACTTATGCATAGGGGTTGGCACACGTTTTCGTCTTGACTCTCTGGTAGAAGCTTTGGGGCACTCTTTGAAGTTCTTTGTGTTGGTTGAATAGATGAATCTGAGATTGTGTGATGGATATCGTATAATTATACCCGCGGATACTTGAGGTGACATTGGAGTATCTAGGTGACACTAGGGTTTTGGTTGATTTGTGTCTTAAGGTGTTATTTTACTACGAACTCTAGGGTTGTTTGTGACACTTATAGGAATAGAACAATGGGTTGATTGGAAAGAATAACTTTGAGGTGGTTTCGTGCCCTACAATAATCTCTTCATTTGTTCTCCGCTATTAGTGACTTTGGAGTGACTCTTTGTTGCATGTTGATGTTATATGATCTAATTATGTTATTATTGTTGACATAACTTGCACTAGTGAAAGTATGAACCCTTGGCCTTGTTTCAACGCATTGCAATACTGTTTTCACTCATTTTTATCATTAGTTACCTTGTTGTTTTTATATTTTCAGATTACAAAAACCTATATCTACCATCCATCTTGCACTTGTATCACCATCTCTTCGCTGAACGAGTGCACCTATATAATTTACCATTGTATTAGGTGTGTTGGGGACACAAGAGACTCTTTGTTATTTGGTTGTAGGGTTGCTTAAGAGAGGCCATATTCATCCCACGCCTCCCACGGATTGATAAACCTTAGGTCATCCACTTGAGGGAAATTTGCTACTGTCCTACAAACCTCTGCACTTGGAGGCCCAACAACATCAACAAAAAGAAGGTTCTATAGTAGACACCAATAGCCACTGTCGAAGATCTAACTGACATGCTGGACTACGCCTCCGAAGACATCGACGGTATGGACAACAATGCTGGAGATGAACAAGGCCAAAACCCTCCATTTACCGGACGATGGATGGCCACCTCCACATACGACGTGTACATGGTGAACACACCCAAAGAGGATGGCGACGATGGCAAGGAGAATCCGGTCGAGGACAAGCCTGGCAAAGCACCTCCGAAGCGACGACGTCAGTGGCGCTGCTCAAAACCGCGTCATGAAAAAGACGGCAATACCAGCACCAAAGACAATAATACGCCGGAGAATGCCGAAGACCCTGAAGCCCCTGTAGAGCCAACATCCGAACATGATGATTGGGAGGATGGGCAGGTAAACCCTGACGATCTTGTCGAGAATGAGGGTTCGGAGGATAGTAACTACCTACCGACCTCCAAAGAAGACATGAGCCTCGGTGACGAAGATTTCATCATGCCAGAGGAACCCCTCGAACAAGAGCGCTTCAAGCGCCGGCTAATCACCATCGCAAGAAGCCTGAAAAAGAAACAGCAACACCTTCAAGTTGATCAGGACTTACTCAATGAAAGATGGACTAACGTCTTGGCAGCCGAGGAATACGGCCTCAAATGCCCAACAAAGAGCTATCCGAAGCGCAAGATGCTACCCCAATTTGACGATGAGGTACTAGATCCCATACCGCCAACGCGTGACGCTGCTGACAGACCTGACCGACCACCGCGTGGCCGAGATAGAGCGGCAACCAAAGCCGAGCACCAGCCCGCAACACCCTGCCATAAAAGTCAGGGAATGGTGGACAGGACCTGGACAATAGAGCCAGTCAAACCAGATCAATCTATGGATCAAGGGGACCTGCCCCAGCGCGAGAGGATGGTCGTCAGGCCTGGCGCGACAAGCACAACCTCACTCTGGCCGAAAATCACATACAGACTTCTTCCAAACTGCCTCGCGACATTGCCCGATACAGAGGCACCGCACCCCCCTATGCTTCACCGATGAGGTAATGGAGCACTAGTTCCTAGAAGGGTTTAAACCTGTGAACATCGACTCATACGACGGCACGACGGACCCCGCAGTCTGGATTGAAGATTTTCTTCCCCAATACACATGGCTCGTGGTGACGACCTACATGCCATCAAATATCTCCCCTTGAAACTTAAGGGACCAGCACGACACTAGTTAAACAGCCTCCCAGAAAATTGTATTGGCAGCTGGGAAGATTTGGAAGATGCCTTTAGAGACAACTTCGAAGGTACCTATGTACGGCCCTCGGACGCCGATGACCTAAGTCACATAGTCCAGCAACCCGGCAAGTCAGCCCAGAAACTCTGGACAAGGTTCCTAATCAAAAAGAACCAAATTGTTGAATGTCCAGAAGCCGAAGCCCTCACGGCCTTTAAACACAGCGTCCGTGACGAATGGCTCGCCCGACACCTCGGCCAAGAAAAACTGAAGTCCATGCAGCCCTTACCGCACTAATGACCTGCTTTTGTGCGGGAGAAGACAGCTGGCTAGCCCGCAAAAGCAATAGCACCAGTGACCCCAGCACCTCTGAAGCCAGGGATAGCAATGGAAAACCACAACACAACAAGCACAAGCGTCAAATCAACAATGGAAGTACCGAAGACACAGCGGTCAATGCTGGATTCATCGGCTCTAAATCCGGTCAATGGAAGAAGCCATTCAAAGGAAACAGAGATGGTCCATCTAGTTTGGACAGAATACTCGATCGGCCTTGCCAGATTCACGGCACCCCCGATAAGCCATCCAATCATTCCAACGGAAAATGTTGGGTCTTTAAACAGGTCGGCAAGCTTAACGCCGAACATAAAGGGAAAGGGCTGCCCAGCAAGGACGACGATGAAGAGTCTCGCCCACCGAACACGGGGGGACAGAAGAAACTTCCCCCCGAGGTAAAAACGGTGAATATGATATATGTCACACACATCCCCAAGCGGGAGCACAAGTGCGCGTTAAGGGACGTCTATGCCGTTGAGCCGGTTGCCCCAAAATTCAACCCATGGTCGGCTTGTCCGATCACCTTCGATCGAAAGGACCACCCAGCCAGTATCCATCATGGAGGTTCAGTAGCTCTAGTCCTTGATCCAATCATCGATGGATTCCACCTTACACGAGTCCTCATGGACGGCGGCAGCAGTCTCAACCTGCTCTATCAAGACACTGTCCGCAAAATGGGCATTGATTCATCAAGAATCAAGCCCACTAAAACTACCTTTAAAGGAGTAATACCTGGTGTAGAGGCCCGCTACACGGGCTCAATAACATTGGAAGTCATCTTCGGTTTGCCAGATAACTTCCGAAGCGAAGACTTGGTCTTCGATATCGTCCCCTTCCGCAGTGGATACCACACACTGCTCGGACGAACCACTTTCGCCCGTTTTAACGCGGTCCCGCACTACACTTATCTAAAGCTTAAGATGCTCGGCCCATGTGGCATCATTACAATCAACGGAAACACAGAACGCTCCCTCCGTACTAAGGAGCACACTGCGGCCATCGTGGCTGAAGTACAGAATGGCCATGTCAAGCCGCACACCTCATCGGCCATCAAGCCGCCGGACTTCATTAAACAAGACCGGTCAGTTCCGCCTGCTGACAGCTCGGCAATTCCAGAGCTGGAATATCAGTTTCGCCTCTGTCGATCGCCACACACATCCGCGAAATTCGTACCGTGCGTGCATAATTATGCACTCAAAATACCTTGGGCATCAACGGAGGCACAATATGGATAGACCCATAGTACGGTTCGACCCTATATGGCCTTCCCCTTTTCCTTAATTATTTTTTCTTTCTTACCACAGGTGAATTGAAATCTATTCGTCCTATGGACCTACAAGGACTCTTTCGAGCCCGATTTCAAATAGCTGAAGACGATTCCTCTCAAGGAATCTCTCTCTCCAAAGCGAAAGCGGCGCAGACGTGCGGCAGGAGGTCCAAAGGATTTTGTAGACCAAAACTTTATTCAAGAACCTGTATAGAGCTTTTCCCATTCTTCTCAGACCCTTGGCATGTAAAATGGCCTTGGTGATTATGGTGCCCTCTGTAAGATCACGTTTTGACGCATCAATCAGATTTCAGTGAAAACAATTTTTATTCGGTATCACCTTTATTCATAGACTGTATACCGTCTCCTCAGTTGTCTCACTCACCTCGGCACAAATTGTCAGGGGCTCTATATGGCCACACATGTGTCGCCAAACAAAAGCCCGAATAGCTTTATAGCACAATTAGGAGTCCCGAGCTTGGCATTATATGCATCGGCTCTGAATCATGTCTTTGGTCAATAGTTGGGTTGCCCGGCTCCTTTGTTTGCTACCTTACGTTCCGTTTGTTCGGCTAGGGTAGTAAAGGGAGAACTACTGCGATTGTGTTTCTGGTTCGTCTGGTCAAGCACCTCAGTAGAGAAAGCCGAAAACTGACTGTCATGATGTGGCGAGAGCTGGTCAGCCACTCGGCAACTTATTAAAATCTTTAGCGATTATTTCCGTATTACACGAAGGACCGCTTTTCCGGTCACATACGTAACGCATCCGCATCCGGATAGCCGCGTACATACCAGGGGCTATCTTCTAGCCCCATCGTCAAACTCCTATGGCTAAGTGAGAGTGGTAAAGCCACATAGTCTGATTACCTAGTTCGCCGCACTGACACCTCCTTCACGGACCAAGACGTTGGGTTAAGTGTGACCATGTGCTATTCTGAACACCGCCGTAGTATCTACGTGGGGGCCGAAGCCCACGACTGGAAAACTCTTAGAAATACAAAAACGGCCGCATATGAGGAAAGAACTTTCAGACAAAGGCACAAATATATTACAAAGCCTTCATGTATAATAAAAAGTCTGGACAATTTGGTTACATTTATTTGAACATAATGTGCTTTGAGCACTGACCCTCTATCAAGCGGGCACCCTCTAGGACGTCCTCTAAATAGAGCTCCGGCGTGCGGTGGTTCTTGCCTCCGGGAGGGCCCTCGACAACCACTTCGGCAGCCTTCATCTTCGCCCAGTGCATCTTGACGCGGGCGAAGGCCATCCGTGCACCTTCTATGCACACCGACCGCTTGATTGCGTCGATTCAGGGCACTGCATCGACGAGTCGCCGCGCGAGGCCGAAATAGCTGCTCGGAATGGGTTCGGCTGGCCATAGCCAAACTATGACGTCCTTCATGGCCGCTCCGGACATCTTATGCAGCTCGGCCCATTGCGCCATTTGGTCGTTCAGCAACGTGGGTGCTCCCGCGCCGTGAACTATGACCAAAACAGATTCTCTGCCGCATGTCCCTCCTGAGACTGGAAGAATTGCGCGGCGTCGGTGGCACTCTTCGGAAGATCCGCAAAAGCGTCTGGAGAACTCCACAGTCGATTAAGCAAGGCATATCTCTGATCGCAAAACTTAGTCTTTAAAAGAAAGGGCTTACCAGCCGCTATCTGTTCGGCCTATTGGATCTCCTCATGAGCCGCCCTAGATTTGGACCGCGCCTCTTTGGCCTCCTGAAGGGCCTTGGCGAGCTCGTCCGCCTTAGCTTTATTCTCCTCCTTGAGGGACTTGCACTTGCGGGCGGCATCCTTGAGCTCTTGCTCTACTACAGATACCCTGTAACGCCCTCGATGCGGCTATATCTCCTATGTGTCGAAGCATGACTTAGAGGCATAACCGCATTGAAAGGAATGTCGCAAGTGAGGTAATCATCACAACAACCCATGTAAATAAGTAAAGGGGAAATGTACATAGTTGGCTTACACTCGCCACGTCACACAAATACAAAATTAAGTCATTACATTCATCCAATACACTCAGGGTCCGACTACGGTACCAAAATAAAGATCAACTCCCAAATGCGACAAAGTCCCCGATCGCCCCAACTGGGCACCACTACTGATCATCTGGGAAAGACACATAGTAACGGCGAGAGTCTTCAACGAACTCCCACTTGAGCTCAGTCATATCATCTGGAGCAGTATCATCGGTCCCTGCATCTGGTTTTGGAAGGAATCTGTGAGTCACGGGGTGTCGGTGTCAAAACCGGCGGATCTCGGGTAGGGGGTCCCAAACTGTGCGTCTAGGCCAGATGGTAACAGGAGACAAGGGACACGAAGCTTTACCCAGGTTCGGGCCCTCTCGATGGAGGTAAAACCCTACGCCCTGCTTGATTAATATTGATGATATGGGTAGTACAAGAGTAGATCCACCACGAGATCGAGGAGGCTAAACCCTAGAAGCTAGCCTATGGTATGATTGATGATGTGTATGTTGTCGTACGGACTAAAACCCTACGGTTTATATAGACACCGTATAGGGTTAGGGTTACATAGAGTCGGTTACAATGGTAGGAGATCTGCATATCCGTATCGCCAAGCTTGCCTTCCACGCCAAGGAAAGTCCCTCCCGGACACGGGATGAAGTCTTCAATCTTGTATCTTCATAGTCCAGGAGTCTAGCTGAAGGTATAGTCCGGCTATCCGAACGCCCCCTAATCCAGGACTCCCTCAGTAGCCCCTGAACCAGGCTTCAATGACGACGAGTCCGGCGCGCAGATTGTCTTCGGCATTGCAAGGTGGGTTCCTCCTCCAAGTACTTCATAGAAGATTTTGAACACAAAGATAGTGTCCGGCTCTGCAAAATAAGTTTCCACATATTGCCATAGAGAGAATAATATTTACACAAATCTAATCTGCTGACGTATTCCGTAGTGTGACAGACCATGGCCAAGCCTTTATCCAAGTCGTTTTATTATCCCACCTCAGCACGTCATGCGAGGCGGTTTCCTTGGCACGTCTTGTTAAAGCAGAGATCATGTCCCCTTATTCTGGGATTATCATTAATATGGGTGTGGGTAACCCAACCGCTTCTAGGACTCCTAGATTATAGGCAAGTCCAAACGGACACGGAGAGGACGCTTGATATTCACCCTCTTTATAAAGGGGACAAGGCTTTTATTTTTCCCTCCCATGCTCAATCGAATCCTTCTCCCACCTCAATTCCAAACGCCCGAAATTCAGGTCAGGTGCTCCGAACCTTCAGTCATGTCCGGATCTAGCCTTCAAGGCTGATGGGTGCCTTCCTCCGTCATGGAAGAAGACATCAAAAAGTTGAGGGAGGCCAGATATCTAACCGCCGAGATTTTGCATCGGCTGCCTCCCCGAGGGCGGGCCGTCCCCACCCCCGAACCCAACGAGAACGTCGTGTTCATCTCCCACTTCCTCCGAGGTCTAGGCCTTGCTCTGGATCCTTTCGTAAGGGGTTTGATGTTTTACTATGGGCTAGACTTTCATGATCTAGATCCGGACTCCTTTCTTCATATCACGACATTTATTGTTGTGTGTGAGGCCTTCCTTTGGGTTACCCCTCACTTTGGCCTATGGCTCAAGACCTTTGAAGTGAAGCTGAAGATGATCGAGGGGCAACATGCAGCATGTGGAGGTGCCTCAATACGCAAGATGACGGGAGCTCCGTGGCCCAAAGGTTCCATCCCAGAGGTGTCTGAATCATGGCAACAGGAGTGGTTCTACATCACGGCTCCTAGAAGTGCCAAGTGGGCGGCCCCCCTATTTTCCACTCGGGCCCCCCACCACAGCTGATGTCATGGATCAGCAGAGGTCTGAGCTGGGGGCCAGCCAAGGACGTGCCTATACTGCAAAGCCGCATTCGAGATCTCTTCAATGGAGATTTCAGTTTGGTTGCGGTAATACAGGTTATGCTAGTTCGTCAACTCTAGCCTTGCAAACGCCGGCCTCTTCGCCTATGGGAGTTCAATCCCAAGGGACCGCGTGCCCTTCAAAATTTCCTCGGCCTGACACTCGAGGAGATGTACAAGTCATTCTTCGGACCTCAGGTGGAGTATCCGGAAATCACCGAGGACATGGGCCTGAGCAGTAATCGCGCCGCCGAACAGGTAAGGCATCTTCCAGCCGAACATACTATCTCTCTTTGTTACGAAGTTATTTCTGAAAGTTTGCTTTTTGACCAGGACTGGCTAACAAAGGCGAAGTTGATTTGGTGTTCGGCCCCCCTCCCTGAGGGTTTGGAAAATCCGGTATTGGAAAGATGCTCCAGATCGCACCTTGCCCGGAGCCCTTGAAGGAAGATACTATGGAGGATAATGCGGGCGGACGCGGGCCCCCAACGCTACCCATTCTAGCCGAGGGAGTGAGCGTCTCCATGAAGGAAGACGACCAGAAGAGGAAAAGGACTGCGCTTGGGGATTCGGAAGCCGAAGCTTCCAAACGGGAGAAGAAGTCTCCCACAGAGGGTCCTACCTCGGGGGGCGCCGTTGCCGCACAAAGTCCGCGGGGGGATCAGTTCTCCCGCGAGTCGTAAGTGACCCGAAATACTTTTAATAGTATAGATATTCCATATTTTTATTCTGAGAAAATAACCACCACATATATTTTTGCAGTTCGGGCCTTAGCCCCTCTCAAATGAGCTCGTCTTCGGGGGATCTTCTTCCAGAGATGATGGAGAGCGAAATGCCTCCTCTGGACTCCTCCGTGCCAGAAGCGGGTGACCCAGAAGTGTCGTCGCGGAGGGCCTCTCCGAGTCCGGTGAGGCCAGAAGATAATCCCATCGACCCCCGAAGCTCCCAGTGTCCGGCTCTCGAAGAGGGCAAACAAAAGAGTCTGGCACCGTCTGGTGTGCGACCGGATGTTCTGGGGAGTTGGTGGGGCGAGCGGCCATCTCAGATGAACACCGTGTGCTGATGAATACAGTGATGGGGAGAATATCGTCCGCTGAAAGCGGATTGCATGAAGCTTTTATGAGTCTACTAACAGGCTTCGAGGTACGTAAAAGAATGTATGATAGTCCTGCACATGCAAGGTGTGCCCTGTGTAGATAGTAGCCCCTGAGACTCTGGTTGTTGTCGGAAATGACGACGAACAGAGGATCATATTCCCAGGTAATAACCATGTTGCCTCTATGTGCAGGTGATGGAAGCTTCGGTGGCTAGACGGACTAGCAAGTTTGCCCATTTAGAATGGCAGTTGGATGCAGCAGACGCCGACATCGAGCTTGTTAACAAAAGGCTTGACGAGGCGCAGGGTAAGTGTCCTTATCTGGTAAACGCCACATAGGAAGAGCAGCATGATGCCATGATCTTTAATATGTTGTGACTGCAGATGGAGCTGCCACTGTTGAAGCCTTGCGGGCAGAACTTGCCCGAGCCAAGGAACAAGCGAAGTTGGGTAATGTAGCTGTTGTGAAGGTGGCCGAGGAGTTGCAAGCCGAGAAGGCCGCGCATGGTGAGACCCGAGACAAGATGGCCAAGATGGCTATAGAATTAAAAGCCGCCGCTGACCGTTGTCGGGTTCTTGAAAAGGAAAACCAAGCGAAGGCATCAGACCTTGAGAAGGCTGCTGCGACGAAAAAGGATCTCCGCTCTGCTATGAGGGCAAAGAAGGAGGAGCTGCGGGAAGCCGGGGATATTGTAGCTAGGAAATCCTTTATGTTGCGGAGGAAATTCGGAGATCCACGGTATGCCCCTCTGGATCGGCTGTGGAGTTCGGAGGATGTGTATATGGATTTGACGGCGAGCGCTACCAATGCGGCCAAGTACTTCCAGGGTCAGACGGACCGTGAAGTAGACCAGCTGTTTTGGAGACAATTCCATTCTCCCGAGCGTCCACTTTCACTGACCAATTAGCCGAATGGGCCAAACTAAATAGGTTGTCCGGACTCTCCATGAGGACTGTTGTGGATCAGCTATGGCTGGAAAGGTCAAAACCGAACAGCTATTTCGGCTTGGTGCAGCAGGTCCTTGACGTGGTGCCGCGCATTAATGCGATGAGGAGGTCGGCATGCATAGAGGGCACACGGATGGCCTTTTCCTGTGTTAAGGCATACTGGGCGGAGATGGATGCTACCAATGTTGCAGCGCGGGATTCGGCTATAGGTCGAAAGGCTGCTGATCACTACTTTGAAGAAGTTCTTGAGGGTGCCCGTTTGATAGAGACCCAGTGCTCAAAAAAAATTATGTTGGAGTGATATGTAATCTCATTGTAAGCGAAATGCTTTTATAAATTTTTATAAGGCTATTTTTATACTTTTGCCTGAAAGTAATATGATGCCTCCTGGGCAGCCGTTTATGTATACATGTGTATAACCTGAAAGATTGCAGCCGTCGGCTTCAACCCCCATGCATATAATGCGGAGGTGATCGCAAAAACACGCATTCACACTTACCCAACGTCTTGGTCCTATTAAGGAGGTGATAGCGGAGCGAGCGAGGCAACCGGACTATAATGCTTTAGCACTTTCACTTAGCCATAGGAGTTTGACAGTGGGGCTACTAGATAGCCCCTGGTGGCTCCGACTCTCCCGATTTCGGGGTGCGTACATGCCTGGCCGGAAAACGGCCCTTCTATAAGGCGGAGGAATTCTAACATTCCCATAGGTCATCGAGTGGTTGACCAGTCTCACGCTATTGTCGGGACCCCGATTCCAAATCACATCGATCTAGCCGGTAACACCTCATATCACTTTGCGGCCTCACGCACGGTATCCCCACGGGTGTCGCCTTACCCTGGCCCGGGACCGTTTGCGCCTTTTGGCTCGCGTATATGATTGTGTCGCTTGCATCCACATGACAGAGAACCCGGGCCGACATGGCTAGTCGTGAACCCAAAGCGGCACTAACCTATGGGAACAGGCATACATGATTCACATCGAGCGTGTCGGTCAGCAGCGTGTGAATCCGGGCTGTAGCACTGGGCTAACAGGACTCCGGGGAACCCGGGCTGTAGCAGGCTAGGCAGGACTCCGGATGTCACCGCGTGACATTTCCCCGAAGGGACAGACACAGGAATGAAATGAAACACATGCCGGCCAGTCAAGTGTCCTGAGCAGTAGTGCTGGGCTAGCAGGACTCCGGTGAACCGGGCTGTAGCAGGCTAGGCAGGACTCCGGATGTCACCGCGTGACATTTCCCCGAAGGGACAGACACATGAACGAAGTGAAACACATGCCGGCCAGTCAAGTATCCTGAGCAGTAGTGCTGGGCTAGCAGGACTCCGGTGAACCGGGCTGCAGCGGACTACTATGGCTCAAGGAAGCACTAGACTACATTTCCCCATAAGAGAGGCTGCCAAGGATAAACAATTAGATTGTCGGATCCCACACATAGCAATACACGTCACACGTACGCATAACATGCAAGTATGTGTTGTACAACATGGCATCACAACATAACGCAAACTCATATAGATAAAGGCCCAGAAGAGCATTAAATACAAACAGGGGTCACATGACCCATCATTCAGAGCATACAAGAAACGGAAGCATTACATGTCTGAGTACAGACAACTACAAAAGAAAAAGGCTGGGAAGCCTGACTATCTACAAGTCCCTCCCAAGGGTACAAGATCGTAGCTGAGGTAACAAGCTACTCGTCGAAGTCCAAGCGGTACTACTAGTGAGACAGATGTCTCATCTGCAAAACATAAATAAAGCAAACGTGAGTACAAAGGTACTCATCAAGACTTACATCAGCTCCTATCATACATGCATTTGTATCAAGAAGGTAAGGTGGGGTTTAGTTGCAGCAAGCTAGCTTTGACTCAGTGGCTATCCTGTTCTACGACAACGAGAAACTTCTTTGAGATAAGGCAGCGCACACGAGTCCACTAATCACCACATCAATACACTACTATGGATTCATCCTCGTCTCCTTATGAGAAGGCCATCCATAGCACTCACACTTGTCTTGAGCATTTTAGAGTATCCACTTAAAGTTGTCTATGTACCAAGTAAGCATCCAAGAAGTCCATAACCGAGGACACGGCTATTCGAATAGATCATGATAACCCTGGAGGGGTGTACTTCTTCACACACGCTCTCACCACTTATCACCATATACACTTCATGTATCTCGGCAACCTTCAAGTGGAAGCCCGGCGAGGGTGTCGGCCACGACCTAACTAACCACACAAGACTCTAGTCCAGGTTTATCGCCTATTCGGGTTCCATCCGCAAGGAGATCCGGTCGGGGTTTCGCTCACGGCCCCAAACGATGTGTACAGGGTTCCCGAGCCCACCATCCGGGTGACACTCGGTACACCGGGCCACGTGTGCCTAGTCTGTCTCAAGTCCACCCTGTCGGGTGCCACTCGGTAGAAAAATAGCACTACCTACAAACACCAGAAACTATTTGCAACTCCTGGACAGAGTTCAAGGCGGTTAATAAGTTGAGAGAGCTTGGAGCGCCCGGAGCCCAATGTGTAGTAGTAGCTAGTCATTGGACAACTTACACAGAACTCAGTTCTTAAGGACGGTCCCAATGAGACAACCCACCATGTACTCCTACATGGCCTCTCACCGCTGCCTTTACCAAATTGTGTTCACACGCTTAACTCTCAGCACCAGAACATATCATAACACTCCAATTCATTCCCGATGAATCAGACCTGACACAACTCTAAGCAATAGTAGGCATGGCATGGTAGGAACACCACATGGCTCAATCAACTCCTACACACGCTAGTGGGTTTCAACTATTTACTGTGGCAATGACAGGTCATGCAGAGGAATGGGTTCAACTACCGCAGCATAAAGTAGCAGTTGAATCGTTGTTGTCCTAATGCAATAAAGGAGAGCAAGAACGAGAGAGTGGGATTGTATCGGAATGAACAAGGGGGGTTGCTTGCCTGGTAGATCAACAGGGGGGCACTGCTCCTCTGACAGGTACTCTGGATCGATCTCCGGATCAGAACCTATCGAGAAGGAACGGTGTCAAAAATCAAACACAAGTATATGCAACAATATGATGCATGATCATGGCATGAATATGTGATATTGTTTGAGTTAAAGCATGTAGCAATTATTTGGTTGAAGTCCATTTGAGCCAAGGGTTCAAATACAACTCCAAATGAAGCTCTTAATTATGCCATAAGTGTGTTTTCATATATACAGCATGTATAGGTTGGTTTGTCATGCATGAAAATGGTACAAATGGATAGATTGAATTTTTCTGATCATTTTTCATATATAAATTATTTCAATCTGAGCTACAGTTGAATTTCTATGAATTTTTGAAGTTTATATCAATTTCTGGAATTCTCTGAATTATTTAAAATCCAGAAAAAAATCATTATTGCATCAGCATGACATCATAGAGGCGTCAGCAGGGCTGACCAGGTCAAACCTAACGTGTGGGGTCCACACGTCAGTGACCGGTTAGTTAACAGGGGGTTAGTTTATCCTAATTATAGGATTAGTGGCGCTGGGGCCCACTGTCAGTGTCAGGTTTAGTTAAATGGTGATTAGCCTTAAGCTAATCACCTGACCCATGGGGCCCACCTGATGGGCCCGCGGGGTCAAACCCCACCGGCGTTTAACCACCGGCGAGGCCGAACACGGCGGAGGGCTCGGGAAACGCCCTCCGGTGACCATTTAGGCAACGGAGATCACGGACGAGGAGCTGGAGCTCTTCCGCGTCGTTTGGAGCAAGCGGGAGGCTGCGGGGGTGCCTGAGCTCGCCAGAAAGAAGCTCGAGGCGGCGGCTGAAGCACGGCTCCGGGCGAAAACAGGCTGCGGGGCACGGCAGGAACTGCGGAGGCCCTCTACGGCCTCCTGGCGTCACCAGGAGCACGGTGACGCGCGCGGGAGCAGCTGGCTCGGCCTCTGGACATGGTGGCGCCATGGCCGGCGGTGATGAGGTCTCGGGCACGGCAGCTGAGCTAGCTAGGCGGGGCAAACGAGCACGGGGAGGAGGGGAGAACGAAGTAGAGCTCATGCGGAGATCGTAGACATCGTCAGCGAGCTCGGGGACGCGCTGAGGTCAACAGTGCGGTGATGGGGATCCACGGCGGCCGAAGATGAAGACGATGGTGATGGAGGCGCTCTAGGGCCTCCCGAGGCATGTGGCTCGATGGAGAGGTAGACGCAGACATGGCGGAGCTTGCAGACACGGAGAGAGGGCGTGGGGGAGTCGGTGGCAACGGCAACGGCGAGCGGTGGCGACGGCAGCGCTCGGGCGGGTCGAGAGAGAGAGGGATCCAGGGGAGGAGGGAGAGTGAGAGAGAGTGAGAGAGGTGCGGGGCGGTGCGTGGCATCGCGCGGGGCATCCAGGCAACGAGGAGGAGGACAGGCAGGCAGGTGACGTGGCGCGCGGAGCGCGTGCGCGCGCCGGGCACACGCCTCGCCTACTGGCGTGAGGTGGAGGACGGTGCGGTGGCCAGTGGGCTGGGCCAGCACAGTTGGGCCGGCACAGTGCCAGGCCGCAGGTGGCCCAGGTAAGCATTTTTCCATTTTGTTTTCTTTTCTATTTTCTGACATTTGTTTCTGATTTAGTAAAAATACTAAATCATTTTATTTAATTCTGTCAAATTTTGCAGGGACCTAAGGAATTAATCCAAAGCCCCTCACCAAAATTCAGAATTATTGGACAATATTTTGTATATATAAAAATATTTATCCAACGCAAATAAATACTGGATTAATTCCAAATGCCCAAAATAATTACTTATGAGCTCTTTAAAATATTGGTTTGATTTTTATCTCTGTCCAATATTTTTAGAGAGCAACATGAGCATTTTCTTGGACCCTTTTGGAGCAATTTTTACTTGGGTCATTTTCAGAAATGATTTCTGAGGGTTTCACAAATCCCCATTTCAAAGTTAAATGGAATTTAAACATGATGCAAACATGAAGGCTAGCCTAGGTCATACCAAAACTAGGGATGTGACAACTCGCCCCCACTCGGAAAAATCTTGTCCCGAGATTCAGGAGTTGGTGGAAAGAAAGCGGGGTACTCAAGTCGAAGACGATCTTCACGCTCCCAGGTAGCTTCTCTCTCAGAATGATGAGACCACTGAACCTTGAGAAACTTGATGTTATGACATCGAGTGACACGCTCTGCTTGATCAAGAATGCGAACATGGTACTCTCGATAGGTGAGGTTATCTTGGAGATCAAGCGTTTCGTGGTCCACTCCATGGATGGGATCCGAGAAGCAACGCCTGAGTTGAGAGACGTGGAAAACATCATGAACTCGAGAAAGATGTGGGGTAGTTCCAACTAGTAGGCAACCTCTCCTCGTTTAGCGAGAATGAGAAAGGGACCAATGTAACGAGGAGCCAACTTGCCCTTGATACCGAATCGATGGGTACCCTTCAAAGGGGTAACCCGAAGGTAAGCTTTGTCGCCAATTTCATAAGCCACTTCCTTATGACTACGGTCATACTGGCTCTTTTGACGAGATTGGGCTGTTTTCAAATTCTCACGAATGATGCAAACTTGCTCTTCTGCCTCCTGGATCATATCCGGTCCAAAGAATTGTCTTTCACCGGTTTGTGACTAGTTCAAAGGTGTTCGACATCTTCGTCCATACAGAACCTCAAAAGGAGATTTCTTGAGGCTGGATTGGTAGCTGTTGTTATAAGCAAACTCGGCGAAGGGAAGACACTTCTCCCAATCCATACCGAATGAGATAACACAAGCTCTAAGCATGTCTTCAAGAATTTGGTTGACCCTTTCCACCTGACCACTTGATTGAGGGTGGAAAGCTGTACTGAAGGAAAGATGGGTGCCCATGGCAGTTTGGAAACTCTCCCAGAAATGAGAAGTGAAGAGACTACCACGGTCTGAATTGATCTCTAGTGGGACACCATGAAGTGACACTTTTCGAGAAATATATAAGTCAGTGAGCTGACTAGCAGTGATACTCTCCCGAACAGGTAGGAAGTGAGCCACTTTGGAAAGACGTTCAATGACTACGAAGATAGCATTATTCCCTCTCTTGGTCCTGGGAAAGCCGGTGATGAAGTCCATACCAACTTTATCCCATTTCCACTCAGGAATAGCTAAAGGTTGAAGGGTGCTAGCAGGTCTCTGATGCTCTGCCTTCACGCGACGACAAACGTCACAGTTAGCAATAAATTGAGCAATTTCTCTCTTCATCCTAGTCCACCAGAACCTCTAGCGTAGGTCCTGATACATCTTAGTACTACCGGGATGAATTGTGAGAGGAGATTCATGCGCCTCCTTAAGGATTAATTGTCGAAGATGTTGATTCTTGGGAACCACCAAGCGACTCTCAAAGAAAACAACACCACGATCATCTATAGAGAAACTACCACCAACTCCCTTGTTAATGTTTCTCTTGATCCGGGAAATTCCCGTATCCTGCTTCTGAGCAGAGATGATCTGACCCACAAGAGTAGGTTTCGCCACCAAGGTAGAAAGGAATCCATGAGGAGCGATGTGAAGGTTTAGCTTACAGAATTCCTCATGGAGAAGTGGTTGGCCCTGCTGCAACATGAGATTGTTGCAATAGGACTTACGACTTAGCAAATCAGCCATGACATTGCCCTTGCCTGGGGTGTAGGTAATCCTAAGTCATAATCTGAGATCAACTCCAACCAACGTCTTTGCCTAAGGTTCAAATCTGGTTGGGTGAAGATATACTTGAGACTCTGGTGATCGGTGTAAATCTCGCAACGTTTACCAAGAAGGTAATGTCGCCAGGTCTTAAGTGCATAGACTATGGCTGCAAGCTCTAGATCATGTGTAGGATAATTCTCCTCATGTGGATGCAACTGTCGAGATGCATAGGCAATCACATGGCGATCTTGCATAAGAATGCAACCTAGTCCCTGTCGTGAGGCATCACAATAGATAACAAAGTCCTTAGTGAAGTCCGGTGGCACAAGTATGGGGGCAGAAGTCAGGCGTCTTTTCAGTTCCTGAAAACTGTGCTCACACTGTGGGACCACTCAAACTTTTTATCTTTCTTAAGAAGATCCGTGAGAGGTTTGGCCACTTTGGAGAAGTTCTCAACGAAGCGGCGACCATAACTGGCTAGACCAAGGAAACTCCTAACTTGCTTAACTGTTTCAGGCGAAGTCCAATCAAGAACGGCCTGAACTCTCTCAGGATTGACGGCAATGCCCTTACCTGAGATCACGTGGCCTAGGTAGGTCACTTCTGGCAACCAAAATTCGCACTTGGAGAACTTGGCATAAAGGCGGTGCTCTCTGAGTTTTTCTAGCACAAGTCTAAGGTGTTCGGTGTGATCTTCCTCATTCTTCGAGTAAATAAGAATATCATCGAGGTAAACCATGATGAACTTATCTAAGTACTCCATGAAGATCGGTTCATCAAGCGAGAGAATGTAGCTGGAGCATTGGTTAGACCAAAGGACATGACGGTGTACTCGTACTGGCCATAACGAGTGATAAAAGCTGTCTTAGGAATGTCCCCATTTCTGATCTTGATTTGGTGGTAGCCTAACCTCAAATCCATCTTGGAAAAGACTGAGGATCCAGCAAGCTGATCATACAGGTCATTGATCCTGGGGAGCGGATACTTGTTCTTTATCATGACCAAATTAACGGGACGATAATCTACAACCATCCAGTCCGTACCATCCTTCTTCTTGACGAAGAGGACGGGGCAAGCCCAGGGAGAAGAACTAGGACAGATGAAACCCTTTTGCAAGGATTCATCGAGTTGTTTCTTAAGCTCAGCTAGTCCTAAGGGTGCCATCTTGTAAGGTCTCCTAGAGATTGGGGCGGTTCCTGGGATAAGATCTATGACAAACTCTACATCTCTATCAGGTGGAATACCTGGCAGTTCCTCTGGAAAGACATCCGGAAAGTCACGGACTACCGGGATTTCTTCAAGGTCAGGAAGAGGGTTGGCATTAAGAGAATAGAGTTGATGCTTTGCAACTCTAGTGGAGACAGTGACTATCTTGCCAGATGGGTGTGTAAGCTGAACAGACCTTGTGTAACAATCAATCTTGGCATAATGAGCTTTCATCCAGTCCATACCCAAGATGTTAATATCTGTAGACTTGAGGGCTATAAGTGATGCAAGGAATACAAGTCTGTCAACAAGGATTTCATTACCATGGCTTATTCTGGTAGTTTGCCATCTAGACCCTGGAGTTTGGATTTCTAGTGGAGTTGGCATATCACAAAATGACATGTCGTGCAAACGAGCATAGCCTTCAGAGATGAAGGAGTGAGATGCTCCGGTATCGAACAGAACCGAAGCTGGATGGCAATTGACAAGGAGGGTACCAAGAACGACATCCAGATCATCATGAGTGTCTTTAGCTGAGACGTGATGCACACATCCACGTTCAGTGGGAGCTGACTTGACACTAATCATCTTGCGTGATGGCTTGCCACGGCCAACAGACTTCTCAGGCTGGGTTGGAGCATAATTGGTTTGAGAGCAGTCACGTGCATAGTGTCCTGGCTCTCCGCAGGTGAAACAAGTCCCTGAAGTAGGACGTGGACCCGCTTTGACAAGCGGTCTATCAATAGGCCTGGGTGGAGCATGTAACTGAACTGGGTGAGGTACCACACAAGATGGCCTTGGTGTATAACCGGGTGGAAGAGCGGAGTTCGGAACCCAAATCCGGCGCTTCTGTGAAGTAGAACCGGAAGAAGAACCCAAATCACAGGTGTGCTTACGAGACTCCTCGTATGTGAGTTGAGCTGTCTCTGCATTAATGTCCTTGTTCACAAGAGCCTGGAAGGTATTGCAATGATGCAAGTGGAGATCATGACGCAACTTGGGGTTGAGACCCTTCCGGAACCTAGCCTGCTTCTTGGCGTCTGTGGACACTTCTTCTGTAGCATAGCGGGCAAGGTTCTCAAATTCTCTACTATAAGCATCAACAGCCATCTTACTCTGGGTGAAACTACAAAACTCTTCTCTCTTGCGGTCGATGAGAGCCAGAGGGATGTGATGCTCGCGAAAAGCCTCAGTGAAATCTCTCCAGGTGGTTTTCTGGCCAGCTGGAAGCATAGCCTCATAGTTCTGCCACCAAATACTAGCAGGACCTTCCAGATGATAAGCAGCATAGGTGACCTTGTTACTTTCAGCTACGTTCGCGGAGCACAGCTTGTGTGTGATACTACGGAGCCAGTCATCTGCATCGATGGTTCGATGGAATGATGGAAGGTAGGTGGTTTCAGACCAATGAAGTCATGGATGGACACAAACTCTTTGTGCTGATGGGAGGTGTTCTCCTCAATACGTGCCAACAAGTGGATAGAATCTCGCTTGTTCTTCTCCATCTCTAACATGAACTCTGCCAATGAAGGCTGGTCAGGAGGATCCTCATCCCTACCATCTCCGTGATTTCGGCTATGAGCAACAGAACTTCGGTTAACTGATGACATCCTGAAGAACCAACCAAGGAAACAAGGATGGATTCAGCATCATCATAAGGATGTAGATTATAGTACGAGAAAAATACTATCTCTTGAACTCCTAGGACAATTCCGGCAGCATAACGGCAGTAAAATGCTCGAAATGAGACATTCTGCAAAATACGGGGTAGCACCATACTCAACATCCTCACTCAAGGTTCTGGGATATTACTAAACAGGCTACACCGGAGGTACTCGAAAACTGGAATATGACTCTGATCAACCAAACCTAAGAGACTACGGAATAGTAACACGTGTTCCTGATAGACGGAAGAGAAAGCCTAGTTCCTTAACCCCGTAGGAAAGATAGGATGACTCAGATCAGAAGGCATGAGGCATAAGGAGTAAAAAGAGCCTTACGTTCCCTTCCACAATCAATTCCCCTATATAGCTAAAGAATTTCTAGACTCAACTTCGACCAGGTTGGCTTGGTAATCCTACAGGCAGTCAGGCTCTGATACCAAAGCTGTCAGGACCCCAATTCCAAATCACATCGATCTAGCCGGTAACACCTCATATCACTTTGCGGCCTCACGCACGGTATCCCCATGGGTGTCGCCTTACCCTGGCCCGGGACCGTTTGCGCCTTTTGGCTCACGTATATGATTGTGTCGCTAGCATCCATATGATAGAGAACCCGGGCCGACATGGCTAGTCGTGAACCCAAAGCGGCACTAACCTATGGGAACAGGCATACATGATTCACATCGAGTGTGTCGGTCAGCAGCGTGTGAATCCGGGCTGTAGCACTGGGCTAACAAGACTCCGGGGAACCCGGGCTGTAGTAGGCTAGGCAGGACTCCGGATGTCACCGCGTGACATTTCCCCGAAGGGACAGACACAGGAACAAAATGAAACACATGCCGGCCAGTCAAGTGTCCTGAGCAGTAGTGCTGGGCTAGCAGGACTCCGGTGAACCGGGCTGTAGCAGGCTAGGCAGGACTCCGGATGTCACCGTGTGACATTTCCCCGAAGGGACAGACACATGAACGAAGTGAAACACATGTCGGCCAGTCAAGTGTCCTGAACAGTAGTGTTGGGCTAGCAGGACTCCGGTGAACCGGGCTGTAGCGGACTACTATGGCTCAAGGAAGCACTAGACTACATTTCCCCATAGGAGAGGCTGCCAAGGATAAACAACTAGATTGTCGGATCCCACACATAGCAATACATGTCACACGTACGCATAACATGCAAGTATGTGTTGTACAACATGGCATCACAACATAACGCAAACTCATATAGATAAAGGCCCAGATGAGCCACATAGCATTAAATACAAACAGGGGTCACATGACCCACCATTCAGAGCATACAAGCAATGGAAGCATTACATGTCTGAGTACAGACAACTACAGAAGAAAAAGGCTGGGAAGCCTGACTATCTACAAGTCCCTCCCAAGGGTACAAGATCGTAGCTGAGGTAACAAGCTACTCGTCGAAGTCCAAGCGGTACTACTAGTGAGACAGATGTCTCATCTGCAAAACATAAATAAAGCAAACGTGAGTACAAAGGTACTCATCAAGACTTACATTAGATCCTATCATACATGCATTTGTATCAAGAAGGTAAGGTGGGGTTTAGTTGCAGCAAGCTAGCTTTGACTCAGTGGCTAACCTGTTCTACGACAACGAGAAACTTCTTTGAGATGAGGCAGTGCACACGAGTCCACTAATCACCACATCAATACACTACTATGGATTCATCCTCGTCTCCTTACGAGAAGGCCATCCATAGCACTCACACTTGTCTTGAGCATTTTAGAGTATGCACTTAAAGTTGTCTATGTACCACGTAAGCATCCAAGAAGTCCATAACCGAGGACACGGCTATTCGAATAGATCATGATAACCCTGCAGGGGTGTACTTCTTCACACATGCTCTCACCACTTATCACCATATACACTTCATGTATCTCGGCAACCTTCAAGCGGAAGCCCGGCGAGGGTGTCGGCCACGACCTAACTAACCACACAAGACTCTAGTCCAGGTTTATCGCCTATTCGGGTTCCATCCGCAAGGAGATCCGGCCGGGGTTTTGCTCACGGCCCCAAACGATGTGTACAGGGTTCCTGAGCCCACCATCCGGGTGCCACTCGGTACACCGGGCCATGTGTGCCTAGTCTGTCCCAAGTCCACCCTGTCGGGTGCCACTCAGTAGAAAAAAAGCACTACCTACAAACACCAGAAACTATTTGCAACTCCTGGACAGAGTTCAAGGCGGTTAATAAGTCGAGAGAGCTTGGAGCGCCCGGAGCCCAATGTGTGGTAGTAGTTAGTCATTGGACAACTTACATAGAACTCAGTTCTTAAGGATGGTCCCAACGAGACAACCCACCATGTACTCCTACATGGCCTCTCTCCGCTACCTTTACCAAATCGTGTTCACACGCTTAACTCTCAGCACCAGAACATATCATAACACTCCAATTCATTCCCGATGAATCAGACCTGACACAACTCTAAGCAATAGCAGGCATGGCATGGTAGGAACACCACATGGCTCAATCAACTCCTACACACGCTAGTGGGTTTCAACTATTTACTGTGGCAATGACAGGTCATGCAGAGGAATGGGTTCAACTACCGCAGCATAAAGTAGCAGTTGAATCGTTGTTGTCCTAATGCAATAAAGGAGAGCAAGAACGAGAGAGTGGGATTGTATCGGAATGAACAAGGGGGGTTGCTTGCCTGGTAGATCAACAGGGGGGGCACTGCTCCTCTGACAGGTACTCTGGATCGATCTCCGGAGCAGAACCTATCAAGAAGGAACGGTGTCAAAAATCAAACACAAGTATATGCAACAATATGATGCATGATCATGGCATGAATATGTGATATTGTTTGAGTTAAAGCATGTAGCAATTATTTGGTTGAAGTCCATTTGAGCCAAGGGTTCAAATACAACTCCAAATTAAGCTCTTAAATATGCCATAAGTGTGTTTTCATATATACAGCATGTATAGGTTGGTTTTTCATGCATGAAAATGGTACAAATGGATAGATTGAATTTTTCTGATCATTTTTCATATATAAATTATTTCAATCTGAGCTACGGTTGAATTTCTATGAATTTTTGAAGTTTATATCAATTTCTGGAATTCTCTGAATTATTTAAAATCTAGAAAAAATCATTATTGCGTCAGCATGACATCACAGAGGCGTTAGCAGGGCTGACCAGGTCAAACCTGACGTGTGGGGTCCACACGTCAGTGACCAGTTAGTTAACAGGGGGTTAGTTTATCCTAATTATAGGATTAGTGGCGCTGGGGCCCACTGTCAGTGTCAGGTTTAGTTAAATGGTGATTAGCTTAGATTAGCCTTAAGCTAATCACCTGACCCATGGGGCCCACCTGACGGGCCCGCGGGGTCAAAGGGGTCAAACCCCACCGGCGTTTAACCGCTGGTGAGGCCGAACACGGCGGAGTGCTCGGGAAACGCCCTCCGGCGACCATTTAGGTGGCGGAGATCACGGACGAGGAGCTGGAGCTCGTCCGCGTCGTTTAGAGTAAGAGGGAGGCTGCGGGGGTGCCTGAGCTCGCCGGAAACGAGCTCGAGGCGGCGGCCGAAGCACAGCTTCGGGCGAAAACGGGCTGCGGGGAACGACAGGAACTGCGGAGGCCCTCTACGGCCTCCTGGCGTCACCAGGAGCACGGTGACGCGCGCGGGAGCTGCTGGCTCGGCCTTTGGCCATGGTGACGCCATGGCCGGCGGCGATGAGGTCTCGGGAGCGGTAGCTGAGCTAGCTAGGCGAGGCAAACGAGCACGGGGAGGAGGGGAGAACGAAGTAGAGCTCACGGGGAGATCGTAGACGTCGTCAGCGAGCTCGGGGACGCGCTGAGGTCGACGGTGCGGCGATGGGGATCCACGACAGCCAGAGATGAAGACGACGGTGATGGAGGCGCTCCAGGGCCTCCCGAGGCGCATGGCTCGACGGAGAGGTAGACGCAGACGTGGCGGAGCTTGCAGACACGGAGATAGGGCGATGGGGAGTCGGTGGCTACGGCAACGGCGAGCGGCAGCGATGGCAGCGCTCGGGTGGGTCGAGAGAGAGGGATCCAGGGGAGGAGGGAGAGTGAGAGAGAGTGAGAGAGGTCCGGGCGGTGCGTGGCATCGCGCGGGGCATCCAGGCGACAAGGAGGAGGACAGGCAGGCAGGTGCCGTGGCGCGCGGCGCGCGCGCGCGCCATGCACACGCCTCGCCTACTAGCGCGAGGTGGAGGACGATGCGGTGGCCAGTGGGCTGGGCCAGCACAGTTGGGCCGGCACAGTGCCAGGCCGCAGGTGGCCCAGGTAAGCATTTTTCCATTTTGTTTTCTTTTCTATTATATGACATTTGTTTCTGATTTAGTAAAAATACTAAATCATTTTATTTAATTCTGTCAAA
This sequence comes from Triticum aestivum, assembly GCF_018294505.1. Lineage (NCBI taxonomy): Eukaryota > Viridiplantae > Streptophyta > Magnoliopsida > Poales > Poaceae > Triticum > Triticum aestivum. Next base: position 573,670,562 of record NC_057797.1, read on the forward strand.
TTTTGCAAGGACCTAAGGAATTAATCCAAAGCCCCTCACCAAAATTCGGAATTATTGGACAATATTTTGTATATATAAAAATATTTATCCAACGCAAATAAATACTGGATTAATTCCAAATGCCCAAAATAATTACTTATGAGCTTTTTAAAATATTGGTTTGATTTTTATCTCTGTCCAATATTTTCAGAGAGCAACATGAGCATTTTCTTGGACCCTTTTGGAGCAATTTTTACTTGGGTCATTTTCAGAAATGATTTCTGAGGGTTTCACAAATCCCCATTTCAAAGTTAAATGGAATTTAAACATGATGCAAACATGAAGGCTAGCCTAGGTCATACCAGAACTAGGGATGTGACAGCTATATCATGACAGTCAGTTTTCAGCTTTCTCTACTGAGGTGCTCGTCCGGATGAACCAGGGCACAATCGCAGTAGTTCTCCTGGTGCTACCTTAGCCGGCAAGGCAGAACGTAAGGCACCAAAACACAGGAGCCGGGCAAACCCAACATTTGACCAAAGACAATGATTCGGAGCTGATGCATATAGGGCCAAACTCGCGACGCCGAACACTCCCTAAGGTATTCGGTCTTTGTGGTATAAACCGGGCCTAAATAGTGGCCTTTGTAAGAAGCCCCTTGTGTCCAGGTACGTGCATTGTTCTGGCGTGGCCACATGCTAAGACGTCAGCATCCTTCTCAACGGTGGATATTATCAACAAGAGACAGTAAAAAAGGTTTACGCAGGGTCTTAATCTAAAAAGAATCCTTGGAGCGGGTCCCTACTGCACGTCTGCGCCTGTGTCTCCGTTGTGCCGTATCATGGATGGGTGTAGCACGATGATCGTCTGTAAAAGAGAGGGAGTTAAGTGAAAAAGTTGTCATGCAAAAAGATAGTTTTTGAAAGAAACCGTGTATATTTCAAGATGATAAGAAATTGCCACTTGTCTGCGCGCATTGAGCCCCTTGTATTGACAAATAGGGGTGTGACCACTTATTCCGTATAAATGGCGGTGTCGGACTTGATTAGTTGTATCTGAGGTCTTGATGTCCTATTGGATGCTTTCGCTTGTCCGGGCGCCTTTAGTGTGCGGCTGCCAAGGCAGCCTCACTCTCTTCGGCACGCAGAGATCGCTTGATATTTCCGTGCACTGTAATGATGCCACGTGGACCAGGCATCTTGAGTGTGAGGGAGGCGTAGTGTGGTATTGCATTAAAGCGAGCGAAAGCTTCGCGTCTGAGCAGTGCTTGATAGCCACTTTGAAACGGAGCGATGTGGAAAGTTAAATGCTCGCGATGGAAGTTGTCAGGGGAGCCGAATATAACTTGTAGTAGGAGGGAGCCCGTATGACGAGCCCCTGGGCCTGGCATTACTCCTTTAAAGGTAGTATTGCTATGGCGAATTTGTGTTGGGTCTAACCCCATCCCGCGGATTGTATCCTGATATATTAGGTTTAGGCTACTGTCGTCGTCCATCAAGACTCTTGTGAAATGATATCCGCCCTGGGTCTAATACCAAGGAAGCCCATCCTGTGTGTCGGATACTTGCTGAGTAATCGCGATGGTCGAAAGTGATCGGTTGAGATGACCAGTGGCAGGACGTCGTGGTGACAGGCACTTGGGTATATTTTCCTGGGAGTGCTGCGTTTTTTTCCCTTGATTACATGTAACACGTTTACTATTTTGACTTCTGGTGGAAATTTCTTTTGTTCCCCTGTGTCTTGCTTGGGGGCTCGTCCTCGTCTTCACTTGGTGTATCCTCCCCCTTGTGTACGGCGTTAAGCTTGCCAGACTTCTTGAAGACCCAACATTCTCTATGGGTATGATTAGCAGGTTTACCAGGGGTACTATAAATCTGACATACTTGGTCCAGAATTTTGTTGAGGTTGGACAATTCATCCCTGGTGCCTTTAGGGGGTGGCTTTTGTCCTGGCCGAGAGCTTTTGAATCCGGCATTTACTGTCGTGCCCTTCGTGATGTCTTCTTTATTCCGGCATTTGTTATTGCTGTTGCGCCGTGATTTCCTATTTCCATCTCTAATTTCAGATGTACTGGGGTCGCTGGTGCTGCATCTGGCTAGCCAGCTGTCCTCTCCCGTGCAAAAGCGGGTCATGAGGTTTGTTAATGCGGCCATCGTTCTCAGCTTATTTTGGCCGAGGTGTCTGGCGAGCCATTCGTCACGGACGCTATGCTTGAAAGCCGCTAAGGCTTCGGCGTCCGGACAGTCGACAATCTGGTTCTTTTTAGTAAGAAACATGTTCCAAAGCTTTCGGGCTGACTCTCTGGGCTGTTGAGTTATATGACTCAAATCGTCCGCATCCGGAGGTCGGACATAGGTCCCTTGAAAATTTGCCCGAAAGGCGTCTTCGTGCTCTTCCCAACTTCCAATGGAGCTTTCGGGGAGGCCTTTGAGCCAATGACGAGCTGGCCCGTTGAGCTTGAGGGGTAGGTACTTGATGGCGTGGAGGTCATCTCCTCAAGCAATATGGATATGAAGGATGTAGTCCTCAATCTAGACCCCAGGGTCTGTTGTTCCGTCGTATGCCTCTATGTTTACGGGCTTGAATCCCGCTGGGAATTCGTGGTCCAGCACCTCATCGGTGAAACATAGGGGGTGTGCGGCACCTCTGTAGCTGGGTGTACCGTGTTGTTCGGATGTTTGTTGTGTTGCATTGTATGCTGGGGCGCGCTTGTGTGGTCCATAGATGGATCTGGTTGCACCGTCCTTTGGGTGCGAGCCCTCGCATGGGTCATGTATTGTATTGTGAGTGGCGTTGTATGCCGCTCTGTGTTGGTAGAGGGGTCGTCTATCTGACCAGGTGGCTGCTTTGATATTTGGTTGTGGAGGTTCTGAGGCCTCCTCATCGAATTCGGGTAGCAGCTTCCGCTTTGGGTAGCTCTTGGAGGGGAGATTGTCGCCGTACCTTGCTGCTGTGCTGAGTATTTTACTCCATCTGAATTGGAGTGTGTCTTGCGCGGCCTTGAGCCTTTGCTTCTGCTTTTTCAGGCTCCTCGCGGTGGCAACAAGCCTTTTACGGGCAGTCTGCTGCTCCGGGTGTCTGTCCGGCGTTATGTCGTCCGGACCATTATCCTTGATAGGATTTGTTTGTTCGGTTTGATTATCCGGATTGCCGTTGTCCGGCAGCGGTTTGCCCTGCTCCAGCGCTGGGTCTACGTGATCGCTATTTCTGTCGAGGCGGGATTTGGGGCGGCGCTTGCGTCGCCGCTTTGACTGCTTTTCGAGGGAACAAGCCTTCGGTGCGTCCTTCCGCTCCTCATCGTCATCTTTTGGTGCGTCCACCATGTATATGTCATATGACGAGGTGGCATTCCAGGGCCCAATGTCTCCTTCATCGGCGTCCATACCGTCGATGTCTTCGGAGTCGAAGTCGAGCATGTCGGTTAAATCGTTGACAGTGGCTACAAAGTGGCTGGTGGGTGGGCTTTGAATTTCTTCATCGTCCGCATCCCAATCTCGCTGACCTAGTCCGGCCAGGGCTCTCCTGATAAAGAGAGAGACTTTAGTGATTTTATAATATCGCCAAAGGGCGATTGCTAAAAGATGTCCGCGGCAGTAAACTCCATGATCGGCGCCCAATCGGATTCGATTGGCAGAGGCGTGAATGGTTCGGAGTCCAGAGAGGAGTCCGACTCCTTGGAATCATGAGTCTCGCGGAGTGCGGGGCTGGTGTTCGGCTCAATCTCCGTTAGGGTCGCAGCCCCCGAGGCGGCGTCCAACCGCCCATCCTCGATCGGCGCAGTTGGCTCCGAATTAGGGATCGGAGCTGACACGGGTGCGGCCTCCAGGGCACTGTTCGGCGCAGAGCTAAATCATGCTCGTCGTGACAGAGTGGCGCGCTCGGCAGTGGCTCGAATGCGTCGAAGATCAAGTCTCCGCGGATGTCAACCGTGTAGTTTAAACTTCCAAATCTGACCTGACGGCCAGGGGCGTAGCTTTCGATCTGCTCCAGACGGCCAAGCGAATTGGCCCGCAGTGCGAAGCCGCCGAAGACAAAGATCTGTCCGGGGAGGAAGGTCTCACCCTGGACTGCATCGCTATTGATGATCGTAGGAGCCATCGAGCCTGGCGGCGAGGACACAGAGGAACTCTCAATGAAAGCACCAATGTCAGTGTCAAAACCGGCGGATCTCGACTAGGGGGTCCCGAACTGTGCGTCTAGGCCAGATGGTAACAGGAGACAAGGGACATGAAGTTTTACCCAGGTTCGGGCCCTCTCGATGGAGGTAAAACCCTACGTCCTGCTTGATTAATATTGATGATATGGGTAGTACAAGAGTAGATCTACCACGAGATCGAGGAGGCTAAACCCTAGAAGCTAGCCTATGGTATGATTGTTGATGTGTATGTTGTCCTACGGACTAAAACCCTCCGGTTTATATAGACACCGGATAGGGTTAGGGTTACATAGAGTCGGTTACAATGGTAGGAGATCTTCATATCCGTATCGCCAAGCTTGCCTTCCACGCCAAGGAAAGTCCCTCCCGGACACGGGACGAAGTCTTAAATCTTGTATCTTCATAGTCTAGGAGTCCAGCTGAAGGTATAGTCCGGCTATCCGAACACCCCCTAATCCAGGACTCCCTCACGGGGACTCAGCAATCTCGCACCCTCGCGATCAAGACTATTTAAGCTTATAGGTAAGGTAAAGGTATGATGTGGAGCTGCAGCAAGCGACTAGCATATATGGTGGCTAACATATTCGCAAAAGAGAGCGAGAAGAGAAGGCAAAAGCACGGTCGAACAACTATGATCAAGAAGTGATCCTAGAACAACCTACGTCAAGCATTACTCCAACACCGTGTTCACTTCCCGGACTCTGCCGAGAAGAGACCATCACGGTTACACACGCGGTTGGTGCATTTTAATTAAGTTAAGTTTCATGTTATCTACAACCGGACATTAACAAATTCCCATCTACCCATAACCACGGGCACAGCTTTTGAAAGTTCAAATCCCTGCAGGGGAGTCCCAACTTAGCCCATCACAAGCTCTCACGGTCAACGAAGGATATTCCTTCTCCCAAGACAATCCGATCAGACTCGGCATCCCGGTTACAAGACATTCTCGACAATGGTAAAACTAAACCAGCAACACCACCTAGATGTGCCGACAAATCCCGATATGAGCTGCACATATCTCATTCTCAGGGCACACCGGATGAGCAAGACGTCGGGTAGGCCAGCCCAGAGTTGCCCCTGGTAGCCCCGGACATCGCTCAGTTGGACCAACACTTAGAGAAGCACTAGCCCGGGGGGTTAAAATAAAGATGACCCTTGAGTCTGCGAAACCCAAGCAAAAAGGCTAGGTGGCGAATGGTAAAACCAATGTTGGGCATTGCTGGAAGAGTTTTATTCAAGGTGAACTATCAAGGGGTTCCCATTATAACCCAACCGTGTAAGGAACGCAAAAATCCGGGAACATACCACCGATATGACGGAAACTAGGGCGGCAAGAGTGGAACAAAACACCAGGCATAAGGCCGAGCCTTCCACCCTTTACCAAGTATATAGGTGCATTAAGATAAACAAGATAATATGGTGATATCCCAACAATAAACAAGTTCCAACAAGGAACGATCTCCAAACTTCACCTGCAACTAGCAACGCTATAAGAGGGGCTGAGCAAAGCGGTAACATAGTCAAACAACGGTTTGCTAGGACATGGTGGGTTAGAGGTTTGACATGGCAATTTGGGAGGCATGATAAGCAAGTGGTAGGTATCGTAGCATAGGCATAGCAAAAGAGCGAGCATCTAGCAAGCAAAGATAGAAGTGATTTTGAGGGTATGGTCATCTTGCCTGCAAAGTACTCAGAGTTGCCTTGATCCTCGTAAGCAAACTCAACAGGCTCCTCATTCACGAACTCGTCTCCCGGCTCTACCGAAACAAGAACAACAAGCAAAATAACACAAGCACCCACGTGCAATGCTCAAACAATATGATGCAAACATGGTATGACATGCGGGATGCGATATGGGATGCATATGCATGATTTGGAAAAGAATGGTTAAACCTGGCCTCAACTTGGAAATCCAAGAGTGCCACTGGAAACATGAGTTGATTTCGGTTGAAATCGATATAAAGATCACCGGAATCGGATACACGGTTTGGAAATGGCAAGCAAAACAAATACGGCACCGGTCTGCGATAAACAGCAAGTAGCCATCTAAATGCATCATGATAAATATGCTACAGCACTCAAACATGGCAACAAAATACATTGCAGGGATCCACTCATGATGCTTGACAAAAGATGAACACTGAGCTACGGCTAATTCATCCATTAATAGGTTCAAACAAGCATGGCAAAAGTGCAAATGATAACAGGTTTCAGACTTAGTGAAATTAACACGTCTGGAATTTATCATTAGGAAGCAATCTTTAGAGCATGAAAACTATATGCTACAGGAATATATCATGGCAAAGAAAGGCATGGCATGAAGCTACTCTAAGCATATAACAAAAGTCCCTTAGTGACCTTGAGCCAAAAGGGATTAGAAAATACAATTGTAAGCATGCGAACATAGCAAAAACATAAACAGATTCAGACTTAGTGAAAAACTGGAACATGCAAAACAGGTTAACAAGTAGGCATGTTTACGAGCTCGATGCACTCACTACAGAGCATGGCATGACAAACTAAGCATACACCCATCAAGAAGACATGGCGTAGAAGCTAGACATGGCAAGAACAACAACATAGCATGCACGGATCAATAGCAACATCCTCGGCAAAATCGCTAAACATGTCAACAATCTGCCAGGATCATTTTATAGCAAAAGTAGAGCTCGATTGACTCAAGCTAGGTTGCTCCATAATTGCAAACAAAGACATGGATGGATAGAGCACCACAATGTTAACAAAACATCCTTACTGATCATCCTCAAAAGAGGCACGGATCACTAGGAAACAACATGAACATATGGCATAAAAACAAAAATAGGACAAGGACTTAGAGAAATTCGAAGTCCCTAAAATCAACATCAACGATTACGCTACTTTGCATGCTTGTGCTAGTCACCACAAATATCACAAAAATACATGGCATACACCTCTGTAAAGATGACATGGCATTCTACAAAACACATGTAGAGCTCAGGATCATAGCATGCACACATTAATCATGGCAAAAATGACAAAAGGCTATTTGCTGAAACAGATCTGCAACTTTCCTCACATGGCCCTCTTCCAACAGCATTTCGGGAATTAAGATGAGCTCAAATGAAAATGATGCAATGATATGAAATGATTTACTCGTCGAGACGGACATATTGATATGCTACACGCACGAATCGGAGATACGGATGCAGAGTTATGGCATGTCAAAGTATGCAAATTAGCTAGGGTTTCGGGGGAAAAGTCAACCCGCGGGATATTTCCAGATCTGAGATATGCACGCAAACCGAGGTTCGCCGAAGACCTGTTCGCCGGAGCTATCGCGGAGCTCGCCGGAGGAAGAAGTTGAGGCCGAGGGAGGTCGCCGGAGCACGCCGCGGGCTCGCCGGGGCGGTGGAGGCGACCGGACGGCGAGGCACGGTGAGGTACGG
>NC_057797.1:573678532-573700261 GCF_018294505.1 Triticum aestivum
GGGCCCTGGCGGCGGCGGCGAACTGGGGACCCGCCCGGGACACGTGGTGTGCCCTGGTTCGTCGCGGGCGGCGGCGGCGACTTGTCCGGCCGGCACGGACGTGCCCAGCGCGGCGCGGTGGAAGAGGAGCTAGGTTAGGGTTGTTTTGGATCCGAAATTTTTGAGGGAGATGCTATTTTAAAGTTAGAGGGAGCTAGGAAGCTCCAAATGAGGTGCGGTTTGCGGCCACGCGATCATGATCGAACAATCTAGATGATAGAAGGGGCTTAGGTGGGTTTTGGGCCAGTTTGGAAGGGTGTTAGGCTGCAACACACACGAGGCCTTCTCGGTCCCTCGGTTAACCGTTGGAGTATCAAACGAAGTCCAAATGGTACGAAACTTGACAGGCGGTCTACCGGTAGTAAACCATGGCCGCATGACAAGTATCGGTCCAATCTGAAAACGTTTAACCCCCACACACGAAAATAGGTAGAAAGGACCACCGGAGGACATAGGAGCGCCGGAATGCAAAACGGACAACGGGGAAAATGCTCAGATGCATGAGATGAACACGTATGCAAATGCAATGCACATGATGACATGATATGAGATGCACGACAAAGACAACAACACACGGAGACAAAACCCCGACAACGGAGAAATAAAAAAATAACTTAGGCCGGAAACGGCAAGAGTTGGGGTACAGATAAGGTAAATTACATCCGGTGTGTTACAACACTCCACCACTATGAAAGGATCTCGTCCCGAGATCTAGGACTGGAAAAACTCCGGGTACTCAGAATGGAGGTGATCCTCGCGTTCCCAGGTGGCTTCATGGTCGGAATGATGTGACCACTTGACTTTGAGGAATTTGATTGACTTGTTGTGAGTCTTGCACTCAGTTTCTTAAAGAATAGCAACTGGGTGCTCACGATAAGACAGGTCTTCCTGGAGTTCAATGTCTTCGAAGTTGACGGTGCGGTCAGGGGTCTTGAAGCACTTGCGGAGTTGAGAGACATGAAACACGTCGTGCACGTTTGCAAAGTTTGAGGGAAGCTCAAGTTGATAGGCGAGATCGCCTCTCTTGCTAACGATCTTGGAAGGACCCACGTATCTAGGGGCAAGCTTCCCTTTGATACTGAAGCGACGAGTACCTTTCATTGGAGAGACACGGAGGTAAACATGGTCTCCGATCTCGAAAGCCGAATCACGATGTTTACTATCGTAGTAGCTCTTCTGGCGCGATTGCGCGGCTTTGAGGTTATCACGAATGACTTTGCACATCTCTTCTTCCTCTATGATTAAGTCAATGCCAAGAAGTTGATGTTCACCAGTCTCTGACCAGTTAAGAGGAGTACGACACTTCCTGCCATAGAGAATTTCAAACAGGGCCTTGCCCGAACTCGCTTGGAAGCTGTTGTTGTAGGAGAACTCGGCATATGGAAGACAATCTTCCCACTTCATACCGAAGGAGATAACGCAAGCCCTGAGCATATCTTCGAGAATCTGATTGACACGCTCGACTTGGCCGCTAGTTTGGGGATGAAAAGTTGTGTTGAAATGGATGTTGGTGCCCATGGCCTTCTGAAAAGAATCCCAAAACTTCGAGGTGAAGATGCTGCCACAATCTGAAGAAATCAACTACAGAATGCCGTGCAGAGAGACAATCCGAGAGGTATATAGCTCTGCCAATTGAGCTGCTGTGATGGATTCTTTGATAGGCAGAAAGTGAGCCACTTTAGTGAGTTTGTCGATGACAATGAAGATAGCGTCATTGCCACGCTTGGACTTTGGAAATCCAGTCACGAAGTCCATCTCAATATGGTAAAACTTCCATTCTGGAATGGCAAGAGGTTGGAGGAGACCAGCTAGTCATTGGTGTTCTGCCTTCACTCTTCTGCAGACATCACATTCATTCACGAACTGAGCCATCTCACGCTTCATTCGAGTCCACCAATACGACTGCTTGAGGTCCTGGTACATCTTTGTACTTCCAGGGTGGATGGAGAGGAGTGAATTGTGAGCCTCGTTCATAATGACTTTACGAAGGTCACCTTTAGGCACAACAATGCGATCCTCGAAGAATAGAGTATCCTTGCCATCAAGGCGATAGCACTTGTACTTAGGTTGACTCTTGGCAATCCCAATCTTCACCTTCTTCACCATAGCATCAAGAAGTTGAGCCTCGCAAATCTGATCTTCCAAAGTAGGAGAGACTTGAAGGTTGGCGAGGAAACCTTGAGGAACAACTTGCAGATTGAGTTTGTGGAAAGCTTCACAAAGCTCGGGTTGGTAAGGCTTGGGAATCAGACTGTTGCAGTAAGCCTTCCTGCTCAATGCGTCAGCAATAACATTGGCCTTGCCCGGAGTATATTCGATACTCAGATTATACTCTTGAATCATTTCGACCCAACGAGTCTGCCTGAGGTTGAGATTAGGCTAAGTGAAGATGTACTTGAGACTCTTATGATTAGTGAAGATGTCCAGTTTTCTTCCCAATAAGAGATGTCTCCAAGTCAGAAGAGCATGCACAACTGCCGCCAACTCGAGGTCATGAGTGGGGTAGTTCTTTTCATTGGGCTTCAACTGGCGAGAGGTATATGCCACAACTTTCTTCTCTTGCATCAACACTGCACCAAGACCTTGAAGACAGGCATCACAGAAGACCTCGAACGGTTTGGATTCATCAGGAGGAGTCAGAATTGGAGCAGTGACTAATTTCTCTTTCAGGGTCTTGAAAGCGATGTCACATTCACGAGACCAAACATACTTGACGTGCTTCTGGAGAAGGTTGGAAAGAGGCTTCGCGATCTTAGAGAAGTTCTCAACGAACCTTCGACAATAGCTTGCGAGACCAAGGAAGTTGCGGAGTTGCTTCACGTTCTGAGGTGGTTCCCAATTCACAACTGCAGACACCTTCTCAGGATTCACCGCTATGCCCTTGGCAGAAATGATATGCCCAAGGTAGAGAACCTCATCGAGCCAAAACTCACACTTTGAAAACTTGGCATAGAATTGATGTTCTCTGAGCTTATCTAGCACCAAACGCAAGTGCGTGGTATGATCCTCCTTGTTCTTGGAAAAGACCAAAATGCCATCGAGGTAGACCAAGACGAAGTCATTTGTGTAGGGGTTGAAGATGAAGTTCATCATGCGAGAGAAAGTCGGAGGAGCGTTGACGAGGCCAAAAGACATGACAGTGTATTCATATGATACAGACACGATATCGCCACACATACCAACATATGATAGTGCTATGCAAGTTGAACCAGTAAAAGAGTTAAGTCATAGAAAAGTTGTTGAAAATACATCCATATTTCATCGAGGAAAGGATGATCGTGTGCGCCAGTTATGTGTACCTGGTGTGGCCGGCCTAGCTAGTTGTACATCAAAACATTATTGCTCGGGTGATACACGTGACAAGTGCATGAGGTTATATTTTGATATGAAATAGACAGATGTGTTTTCAGGGGTAGACACCCATGTCAAGTTTTTGAGGTAGCTTTAGAAAACCTCTTTGTTGCAATTTCTGTGAGGAAATTGTTTTGCGCGTGAGGTGCTGTCGTCCAGATTGTTTCTCTCGTGCTGAGCCGCAAGGTTCAAACCCTCTACTTCGTGTACATTGCGTGCGTGGGCGAGAGGTTACTGCTACTGAAGGTGGAGTACCGTGAAAGATTGGGCCGCAATAATAGATCGGATCTCGCCATCGAGGTTTAGTCATTATCAGTTGGTATCAAAGCAAAGGTTAGTCACGACGACTCAATTTGTAATATCGTCTGCGGAGTCAAGCATCAACATGTTGAGCAGGAACATATTGATGGAGGAGGAAGGCATTGGCGAGGTCACTCTTTTTCACACTCGTTGCGTCGTGAATGAACGACGTGTCAATCTGACAATCGACGAGAGTACCACAGTCAATATGGTGAGCATCGAGGTGGTGGAAAATTTGGGGCTGAAGATGGCGCCTCTTGAAAGACCATACACGCTGAAGTGGTTCAAAGGTGGAATCAAAATTACGCATCAGATTTTGCTAATTTTTTAACTGGGAAAATATTGTTGTGCAGAATTTTTTCATGTTTGTCCTGTGTCCATGGTGTCGTGCCATCTGCTACTTGGGGACCCATGGTGCAAGCGTGTTGGGACTGTTCGGGATGTCAAGAAAAATAGTTATTCTTTATCACAGAAGGGCAAACAAATTTGTTTTATTCCCATGCCAGCAGATGTGTTCGCTGCTGATTGGAAAGATCGTTTGCGAAAAAGAAGAGAAGAGCAAGAAGAAATAAATAAAGAAGTTGATGCACCGATGAAGGGGCTAAATATCTTGGTGGAGAAGGTGCAAGGGGATGGTGATGCTAAAGGGCAGCGTTGGAGTGTTTTTAAAACGCAGTGCATGATCAAGGGTCGTGCATGTAAGATGATAATTGATGGTGGCAGTTTTACTAATGCCGTTAGCAAAGATCTCGTGCATGCCTTGGGTTTGTCCATGTGGCGGCACCCACAACCGCACCACGTGGAGTGGTTATACAACTCCGGGAAATTAAAAATTACACATAAGGTGCGTGTGCCATTTGTTGTTGGAGATTATATTGATAAGGTGGATTGTGATGTCTTGCCAATGAACGCTTGTCAGTTGCTATTAGGGAGACCGTGGTAGTTTGATCGTGACACGGCGCATGCTAGAAGATCGAACACGTACACATTCATGCATGGTGGAAGGAAGCATATGCTAAAACCGATGCTAGATAGTGCAATCATTAGAGAGCAACAAATTCCGGAGAAGGAGGTCGTGTTAAAAATTAACATGAAACCACGGACGGTTTCACTTCAAGGGAGGGAGGATGATACGGACACGATATCGCCACACATACCAACAGATGATAGTGCTATGCAAGTTGAACCGGCAAAAGAGTTAAGTCATAGAAAAGTTGTTGAAAATACATCCATATTTCATCGAGGAAAGGATGATCGTGTGCGCCAGTTATGTGGACCTGGTGTGGCTGGCCTAGCTAGTTGTACATCAAAACGTTATTGCTCGGGTGATACACGTGACAAGTGCATGAGGTTATATTTTGATATGAAATAGACAGATGTGTTTTCAGGGGTAGACACCCGTATCAAGTTTTTGAGGTAGCTTTAGAAAACCTCTTTGTTGCGATTTCTGTGAGGAAATTGTTTTGCGTGTGAGGTGCTGTCGTCTAGATTATTTCTCTCGTGCTGAGCCACAAGGTTCAAACCCTCTACTTCGTGTACATCGCGTGCGCGGGCGAGAGGTTACTGCTACTGAAGGTGGAGTACCGTGAAAGATCGGGCCGCAATAACAGATCGGATCTCGCCATCGAGGTTCGGTCATTATCATCATATGAACCATAGCTTGTTCTGAATGTTGTCTTAGGGATATCTTGCTCACGAATGCGAATCTGATGATAGCCCATGCGGAGATCAAGCTTGGAGAATACTTGAGCACCTTTGAGTTGTTCAAACAGCTCGTTGATGTTGGGAAGTGGGTATTTGTTCTTTATAGTCTTCTTGTTCAATGGACGATAGTCAACACAGAGTCAGTCCATTCCATCCTTCTTCTTCACAAAAATAACTCCACAACCCCACGGAGATGAACTAGGTCGGATGAGACCCATACGCTCTTGTTCATCGAGTTGCTTCTTCAGCTCCTTCAACTCTTTAGGTCCAAGCTTGTAAGGACGTTTGCAAACAGTTTCCGTGCCAGGCTCAAGATCGATGACGAATTCAACTGGCCAGTGCGGAGGCATTCCTGGAAGCTCTTTTGGAAAGACGTCTTGATATTCGCAAACGACTGGAATTTCAAAGATGGCATCCACCTCATCCTTCCCATTGAGAGAAAACAGACGAATGGTATCATCACGAGTGGCAAAAACAATAACATCCTCAGACGAATGAGTCAATTGAATCTGCCTGGCAGCACAATCAAGGTGAGCCTTGTGCTTAGAAAGCCAGTCCATTCCAAGAATAAGATCAATATCCGAGTTACCACGGACCATAGGAGAAGAAAGAAACTTGTAGTCGCCCAACGTGATACTAACATCCGGAGCCATCATTTTGGTGTTCATGAACAAACCCGGAGAAGAAACCGCTATCGGCTTAGGCAAATCAATAGTATGCACATCATGCATGGATGCAAAAGGCTTCGATAAAAATGACAAAGATGCACCAGTATCAAAAAGAACTCTTGCGGGAATGTCATTAATAGGAAGGTTACCCATAATCACATCTGGAGAGTCCTCTACCTGAGCTGCGTTCAACAAGTTGACCTTAGCAGACTTGGGGTGATGCTTGACCACTGCAGTGCTGGCAGATCTCACGGGAGGAGGAGGAGGAAGACGCCTCTTGTAACGCCCTCGATGCGGCTATATCTCCCACGTGTCGAAGCACGACTTAGAGGCATAACCGCATTGAAAGCAATGTCGTAAGTGAGGTAATCTTCACACAACCCATGTAATACATAAGGGAAAGAGATACATAGTTGGCTTACAATCGCCACTTCACACAATTACATGAATAAAGCATTACATCAACCAGATACAATCAAGGTCCGACTACAGAACCAAAATAAAAGAAGAACCCCAAATGCGACAAGGTCCCCAATCGACCCCAACTGGGCTCCACTACTGATCAACTAGAACGAAACAACATAAAGGGCACGATCTTCGTCGAGCTCCTCCCGAGTTTGGTTGTGTGATCTGCACGGTTCAACGGCACCTGCAAGCTGGTTTTGGAAGTATTTGTGAGTCACGGGGACTCAGCAATCTCACACCCTCGCGATCAAGACTATTTAAGCTTATGGGTAAGGTAAAGGTATGAGGTGAAGCTGCAGCAAGCGACTAGCATATATGGTGGCTAACATACGCAAATGAGAGCGAGAAGAGAAGGCAAAGCACGTTCGAGAATCTATGATCAAGAAGTGATCCTAAAACAACCTACGTTAAGCATAACTCCAACACCGTGTTCACTTCCTGGACTCTGCCGGAAAGAGACCATCACGGTTACACACGCGGTTGATGCATTTTAATTAAGGTCAACTTCAGGTTTTCTACAACCGGACGTTAACAAATTCCCATCTGCCCATAACCGCGGGCACGGCTTTCGAAAGTTCAAATCCCTGCAGGGCTGTCCCAACTTAGCCCATGACAAGCTCTCACGGTCAACGAAGGAACAAACCTCCTCCCGAGACATTCCGATTAGACTCGGTATCCCGGTTCTTCAAGACATTTCGACAGGTTAAAACAAATCCAGCAACACCGCCCGAATGTGCCGACAAATCCCGATCGGAGCTGCACATATCTCGTTCTCAGGGCACACTCAGATGAGACATCCTACGAGTAAAACCAAACCTCAAGTTGCCCCGAGGTGGCCCCGTAGTCTACTCGGTCGGACCAACACTCAGAGGAGCACTGGCCCGGGAGGGTTAGAATAAAGATGACCCTTGAGTCTGCAGAACCCAAGGGAAGGTGGTAGGTTGTTAGTGCAAATGGTAAAACCAAGGTTGGGCATTGTTGGAGGAGTTTTATTCAAGGCGAACTGTCAAGGGGTTCCCATTATAGCCCAACCGCGTAAGGAACGCAAAATCCGGGAACATAACACCGATATGACGGAAACTAGGGCGGCAAGAGTGGAACAAAACACCAGGCATAAGGCCGAGCCTTCCACCCTTTACCAAGTATATAGATGCATTAATTAAATAAGATATATTGTGATATCCCAACAAGTAAACATGCTCCAACAAAGGAACAACATATCCATGTTCCAACAAGGAACAAACTTCAATCTTCACCTGCAACTAACAACGCTATAAGAGGGGCTGAGCAAAGCGGTAACATAGCCAAACAACGGTTTGCTAGGACAAGGTGGGTTAGAGGCTTGGTTCAACAATATGGGAGGCATGATAAGCAAGTGGTAGGTATCGCAGCATAGGCATAGCAAAAAAGCGAGCAACTAGCAAGCAAAGATAGAAGTGATTTCGAGGGTATGGTCATCTTGCCTGAAATCCCGCAAGGAAGAAGAACGAGTCCATGAAGAAGACAAACGGACGTAGTCGAATGGGTCCTCACAATCATGACATTACCGGAACCAATCCGAAGAAGCAAACACCGGAAAGAAGCACACAACATAGTAAACAACCAACACATGAACAAGGTATGATATGCGGGATGCGGTATGCGATGCATATGCATGATTTGCAAAGGTATGAATGAACCTGGCCTCAACTTGGAAATCCAAGTGTGCCACTGGAAAGATGAGATGAAATCGCTTGAAAACGATATAAATATCACCGGAATCGGAGTTACGGTTTGGAAATGGCAAGCAATTCAAATATGACACCGGTCTGCGATATACAGCAAGTAGCCCTCTAAATGCAATAAGATGAACATGCTACAGCACTCAAACATGGCAACAAAATACATGGCAGGGATCCACTCATGATGCTTAATAAAAGACTAGCAGTGAGCTACGGCCAATTCATCCATTAACAGGTTCAAACAAGCATGGCAAAAATGCATTTGGTAAACAGATTTCAGACTTAGTGAAATTAACACTTGTCTGGAATTCAGATCAGATAGCACACTTTGGAGCACGAAAACTATATGCTACAGGACCTGAACATGGCAAAGTAAAGCATGGCATGGAGCTACTCAAAGATCTTAACAAAAGTCCCTTAGTGACCTTGAGCCAAAAGGGATCAGAAAATACAATTGCAGGCATGTGAACATGGCAGAAACATATCAGATCCCAGACTCGGTGAAAAACTGGAACATGCAAATCAAATATCAAGTAGGCATGTTTACGAGCTCGATGCACTCACTACAGAGCAATGCATGACAATATAAGCATACACCCATCAAGAATACACATTATACAAGCTAGACATGGCAAGAGAAATAACATATCATGCACGGATCAACTACAACATCCTCGGCAAAATCGCTAACAAGTAGACAATCTGCCCAGATTCACGAAATGAAAAAAGTAGAGCTCGATTGATTCAAGCTAGGGTGCTTCATAATTGCAAACAAAGACATGGATGGATAGAGCACTACAAGATTAACAAATCATCCTTATTGATCATCCTCAAAAGAGGCACGGATCACTAGGAAACAATATGAACATATGGCATATTGAGATAAACAGATCAAGGACTTAGTGAAATTGCCAAGTCCCTGAAATCAGCATTAACGACTGCACCACTTTGCAAGCTTGTGCTAGTCACCACACACATCACACAAATACATGGGTTGCACCTCTGGAAAGATGGCAAAGCATATAACAAAACTCATGTAGAGCTCAGGGGCATATCATGCACACATTAATCATGGCAGAAATGACAAATATCTAATTGGAGCAGCAGATCTGACAATTATCTCAAATAGCACTCTACTAACAGCATTTCGGGCATCAACATGAACTCAAATGAAAATGATGCAATGAGATGAAATGATGTACTCTCTGAGACGAACATTTTGATATGCTATGTGCGCAAAACGGAGCTACAGATGCAGAGTTACGACATGATGAACATGGGCATATGAAACATGGAAATCTCGGGGACTTAGTAGAAATTTAGACCTCCGAGAAGTCAACCCGGGACGAGGATATCCGGGACGAGGAGATCCGGATTGAGGGGCCGCGTTTGGATGAGATCCCGGTGGATCTCGTCCCGATCCGCCGGATCTCACGAAGAGGACGACGACGGCCGGAGGGAGGACGCGGTTGCCGGAGAAGACGAGGAAGGTCGCCGGCGAGCTCGGCGGGCGTCGGATCCGACGGAGCTCGGGCACCTGCGGCCAGATCTCGAGGGGCGGCGGAGGGCTTGGTGAGGGAGGCGGAGTGGGGCGGCGAGGTCGGATGGCGGCGCCGGCGAGGGTCCCGCCCGGCGGAGTGGCGGCCGGTGATGGCGCCTGGTGCGGCTGGCGGCGCCGGCGCGGAGGAAGAAGCGGCGCAGAGGCGGGCCTCGCTCGGGGCAGGCGCGCGGAGGAGATGGGCTCGGAGGGCCGGCCGTGGGCTCGCGGGCCCGCGGCGGCGCTTGCCACGTGTCGGTCCAGGAGAGGCTGGGGGCGGCGGCGCGCGGACGGGCGGACATGTCCGGCCCGGTCGGACACGTCCGGCGGCTCGAGGATGACAAAGACTAGGGTTAGGGTAGGGAAAGATCCGAAAAATTCGGGGGAAGCCACATATTTATAGTTGGAGGGAGCTAGGAGAGTCCAAATGAGGTGCGGTTTTCGGCCACACGATCATGATCGAACACTCTAGATGATGGAGAGGGTTTAGGTGGGTTTTGCGCCAAAATGGAAGGGTGTTGGGCTACAACACACACGAGGCCTTTTCGGTCCCTCGGTTAACCGTTGGAGCATCAAACGAAGTCCAAATGGCACGAAACTTGACAGGCGGTCTACCGGTAGTAAACCAAGGCCGCTTGGCAAATCTTGGTCCAACCCGGAAATGTTTAACCCCCACACACGAGAAGAAGGTAGAAATGAATGACCACCGGAGGAGAACGGAGCGCCGGAATGCAAAACGGGCAACGGGGAAAATGCTCGGATGCATGAGACGAACATGTATGCAAATGAAATGTGCATGATGACATGATATGCAATGCATGACACACAAGCAAAGACAACGCAACAACAACGAATAACTGGAGGACACCTGGCACATCAGTCTCGGGACGTTACACCTCTGATTGAAGCATTTGTTGGCATAGTGACCCTTCTGTTGGCACTTGTTGCACGTGACCTCTGAAAGCGGACGGTGATACGGAGCACTTGATCTTGGAGCTTGAGACGAAGTCTTGTTCTGAAAGCCGGGTTGGGTGGGTGGGAAGATCCATTGCCACCTTTGCTCTTCTGCTGATAAGGCTGACAGAATGGAGGAGGAGGCAGCCAATACTTTTGCTGCTTAGCCACTTGAGTAGAGGAAGAAGGAGTTGCATCTCTGACTCGCTTCTTGGAAGCATCGCACTTCAGTTGGGAAGCCTCTTGCTTCATTGCCATGTTGTAAAACTCATTGTACTTCTTGGGCTCAAAGAGGACGAGAGCTAGCTGGAGTTCTTCTCTGAGACCACCCCTGAACTGGTATATCATGCTCTTCTCGTCAAGGACATCTTGCTTAGCGAAACGGGCGAGCTTCCGAAACATGATGTTGTACTGGTAAACAGACATAGTGACTTGCTTCAGGTTGCGGAATTCCTCACGCTTGCTCTCAACCACACTCTGAGGAATATGATGAGCTTTGAAGTCTTGACGGAATTCATCCCAGGTAATCACACGACCTCCTCTGGAATCTTTATATTGCTGAAAACATTCTGTAGCTTGGTCTTTGAGTTGGAAGGAGGCAAACTTGACAAAGTCCTCAGGCCTGACGTTACTGCACTCGAAATGCTTGCATATGTCCACGAGTCAATCGTCAGCGTCTGAGGCCTCGACATAGTTGCTGAAGGTCTTTGGCTGGTTAGCAAGGAATTGGTTGAGTATAGCTGAAGGAAATATGCCATAGAGGCAATAATAAAGTTATTATTTATTTCCTTATATCATGATAAATGTTTATTATTCATGCTAGAATTATATTAACCGGAAACATAATACATGTGTGAATACATAGACAAACAGAGTGTCACTAGTATGCCTCTACTTGACTAGCTCGTTGATCAAAGATGGTTATTTTTCCTAACCATAGACATGAGTTGTCATTTGATTAACGGGATCACATCATTAGGAGAATGATGTGATTGACTTGACCCATTCCGTTAGCTTAGCACTTGATCGTTTAGTTTGTTGCTATTGCTTTCTTCATGACTTATACATGTTCCTATGACTATGAGATTATGCAACTCCCGTTTACGGGAGGAACACTTTGTGTGCCACCAAACATCACAACGTAACTGGGTGATTATAAAGGTGCTCTACAGGTGTCTCCAAAGGTACTTGTTGGGTTGGCATATTTCGAGATTAGGATTTGTCACTCCGATTGTCGGAGAGGTATCTCTGGGCCCACTCGGTAATGCACATCACTATAAGCCTTGCAAGCATTGCAACTAATGAGTTAGTTGCGGGATGATGTATTACAGAACGAGTAAAGAGACTTGCCGGTAACGAGATTGAACTAGGTATTGAGATACCGACGATCGAATCTCGGGCAAGTAACATACCGATGACAAAGGGAACAACGTATGTTGTTATGCGGTCTGACCGATAAAGATCTTCGTAGAATATGTAGGAGCCAATATGGGCATCCAGGTCCCGCTGTTGGTTATTGACCAGAGAGGTGTCTCGGTCATGTCTACATAGTTCTCGAACCCGTAGGGTCCGCACGCTTAACGTTCGTTGACGATATAGTACTATATGAGTTATGTATGATGATGACCGAATGTTGTTCGGAGTCTAGGATGAGATCACGGACATGACGAGGAACTCCGGAATGGTCCGGAGACAAAGTTTGATATATGGGATAGTTGTGTTTGATCTCCGGAAGGGTTCCAGAATTCACCGGAAGGGGTTCCGGATGTTTCCCGAAATGTTTGGGCACGAGAACACTTTATCTGGGCCAAAGGGGAAAGCCCACGAGGCTTTTGCAAAGTGCAAAAGAAAGTTTTGCGGAGACCATAGGCTAGACGCCAGGAACCCTAGCGTCTAGGGGGTAGACGCCGGGAACCCTTGCGTCTAGCCCTCGAGTCCGAGAAGGACTCTTTCCTTTCAGGTGAAACCGACTTTGAGGAGGCTTTTACTCCAAGTTTCGACCCCAGGGCTCAACATATAAATAGAGGGGTAGGGCTAGAACCAAAGACACATCAAGAAACACCAAGCCATGTGCCGGCAACCCCGTCCCCTCTAGTTTATCCTCCGTCATATTTTTCGTAGTGCTTAGGCGAAGCCCTACGGAAATTGTTCTTCACCAACACCGTCACTATGCCGTCGTGCTGCCGGAACTCATCTACTACTTCGCCCCTCTTGCTGGATCGAGAAGGCGAGGACGTCACCGAGCCGAATGTGTGCAGAACTCGGAGGTGCCGTGTTTTCGGTACTTGGATCGGTCGGATCATGAAGACATACGACTACATCAACCGCGTTGATATAACGCTTCCGCAAACGGTCTACAAGGGTATGTAAAGAACACTCTCCCCTCTCGTTGCTATGCATCACCATGATCCTGCATGTGCGTAGGAAATTTTTTGAAATAACTACGTTCCCCAACAGTGGTATCAGAGCCTAGGTTTTATGCGTTGATGTTGTGCATGAGTAGAACACAAGTGAGTTGTGGGTGATATAAGTCATATTGCTTACCAGCATGTCATACTTTGGTTCGGCGGTATTGTTGAATGAAGCGGCCCGGACCGACAATATGCGTACGCTTACGCGAGACTGGTTCTACCGACGTGCTTTGCACACAGGTGGCTGGCGGGTGTCAGTTTCTCCAACTTTAGTTGAACCAAGTGTGGCTACACCCGGTCCTTGCGAAGGTTAAAACAGCACCAACTTGACAAACTATCATTGTGGTTTTCATGCGAAGGTAAGAATGGTTCTTGCTAAAGCCCGTAGCAGCCACGTAAAACTTGCAACAACAAAGTAGAGGACGTCTAACTTGTTTTTGCAAGGCATGTTGTGATGTGATATGGTCAAGACATGATGCTAAATTTTATTGTATGAGATGATCATGTTTTGTAACCGAGTTATCGGCAACTGGAAGGAGCCATATGGTTGTCGCTTTATTGTATGCAATGCAATTGCGTTGTAATGCTTTACTTTATCACTAAGCGGTAGCGATAGTCATAGAAGCATAAGATTGGTGAGACGACAACGATGCTACGATGGTGATCAAGGTGTCGCGCCGGTGACGATGGTGATCATGACGGTGCTTCGGAGATGGAGATCATAAGCACAAGATGATGATGGCGATATCATATCACTTATATTGATTGCATGTGATGTTTATCTTTTATGCATCTTATCTTGCTTTGATTGACGGTAGCATTATAAGATGATCTCTCACTAAATTTCAAGATAAAAGTGTTCTCCCTAAGTATGCACCATTGCCAAAGTTCGTCGTGCCCAGACACCACATGATGATGGGTGTGATAAGCTCTACGTCCATCTACAACGGGTGCAAGCCAGTTTTTGCACACGCAGAATACTCAGGTTAAACTTGATGAGCCTAGCATATGCAGATATGGCCTCGGAACACTGAGACCTAAAGGTCGAGCGTGAATCATATAGTAGATATGATCAACATGTTGATGTTCACCATTGAATGCTACTCCATTTCACGTGATGATCGGTTATGGTTTAGTTGATTTGGATCACGTGATCACTTAGAAGATTAGAGGGATGTCTTTCTAAGTGGGAGTTCTTAAGTAATATGATTAATTTAACTTTAATTTATCATGAACTTAGTCCTGGTAGTATTAGCATATCTATGTTGTAGATCAATAGCTCTCGTTTAGCTCCCCTGTTTTATTTTCTGATATGTTCCTAGAGAAAACTAAGTTGAAATATGTTAGTAGCAATGATGCGGATTGGATCCGTGATCTGAGGTTTATCCTCATTGCTGCACAGAAGAAATATGTCGTTGATGCACCGCTAGGTGACAAACCTATTGCAGGAGCAGATGCAGATGTTATGAACATTTGGCTAGCTCAATATGATGACTACTTGATAGTTTAGTGCACCATGCTTAAACGGCTTAGAATCGGGACTTCAAAGACGTTTTGAACGTCATGGACCATATGAGATGTTCCAGGAGTTGAAGTTAATATTTCAAACAAATACCTAGTTGAGAGATATGAAGTCTCCAACAAGTTCTATAGCTAAAAGATGGAGGAGAATAGCTCAAGCAGTGAGCATGTGCTCAGATTGTCTGGGTACTACAATCGCTTGAATCAAGTGGGAGTTAATCTTCCAGATAAAATAGTGATTGACAGAATTCTCTAGTCACCATCACCAAGTTAGTAGAACTTTGTTATGAACTATGATATGCAAGGGATAACGAAAACGATTCCCAAGCTCTTCGTAATGCTGAAATCGACGAAGGTAGAAATCAAGAAAAATATCAAGTGTTGATGGTAGACAAGACCACTAGTTTCAAGAAAAGGGTAAAGGGAAGAAGGGGAACTTCAAGAAGAACGGCAAGCAAGTTGCTGCTCAAGTGAAGAAGCCCAATTCTGGTCCTAAGCCTGAGACTAAGTGATTCTACTGCAAAGGGACTGGTCACTGGAAGCGGAACTGCCCCAAGTATTTGGCGGATAAGAAGGATGGCAAAGTGAACAAAGGTATATTTGATATACAGATTATTGATGTGTATTTTACTAGTGTTTGTAGCAACCCCTCGGTATTTGATACTGGTTCAGTTGCTAAGAGTAGTAACTCGAAATGGGAGTTGCAGAATGAACTTAGACTAGTTAAGGGTGAAGTGACGATGTGTGTTGGAAGTGGTTCCAAGATTGATATGATCATCATCGCACACTCCCTATACTTTTGGGATTAGTGTTGAACCTAAATAAGTGTTATTTGGCGTTTGCGTTGAGCATGAATATGATTTGATCATGTTTATTGCAATACGGATATTCATTTAAGTAAGAGAATAAATTGTTGTTCTGTTTACATGAATAAAACCTTATATGGTTACACACCCAATGAAAATAGTTCGTTGGATCTCGATTGTAGTGATACACATATTCATCATATTGAACCCAAAATATGCAAAGTTAATAATGATGGTGCAATTTATTTGTGGCACTGCCGTTTAGGTCATGTTGGTGTAAAGCGCGTGAAGAAAATCCATGTTGATGGGCTTTTGGAATCACTTGATTATGAATCAGTTGATGCTTGCGAACCATGCCTCATGGGCAAGATGAATAAGACTCCGTTCTCCAGAACAATGAAGCAAGCAACAGATTTGTTGGAAATCATGCATATTGATGTATGTGGTTCGATGAATATTGAAGCTCGCAGCAGGTATCATTATTTTCTGATCTTCACAGATGATTTGAGCAGATATGAGTATATCTACTTCATGAAACACAAGTCTGAAACATTTGAAAAGTTAAAAGAATTTCAGAGTGAAGTGGAGAATCATCGTAACAAAATAAAAGTTTCTACGATATGATCGCAGAAGTAAAATATTTGAGTTACGAGTTTGGCCTTCAGTTAAAACAACATGAAATAGTTTCACTACTCATGCCACCTAGAACACCACCGTGTAATGGTGTGTCCGAACATCGTAACCATACTTTACTAGATATGGTGCGATCTTTGACGTCTCTTACTGATTTACCACTATCGTTTTTGGGGTTATGCATTAGAGACAAATACATTCATGTTAAATAGGGCATCATCTAAATCCATGGAGATGACACCGTATGAACTGTGGTTTGGCGAGAAACCTAAGCTGCCGTTTCTTAAAGTTTGGGACTGCGATGCTTATGTGAAAAAGTTTCAACATGATAAGCTCGAACCCAAATCGGAGAAGTAAACCTTCATAGGATACCCAAAAGAAAATGTTGGGTACACCTTCTATCACACATCTGAAGGCAAGATATTCATTGCTAAGAATGGATCCTTTCTAGAGAAGGAGTTTCTCTCGAAAGAAGTGAGTGGGAGGAAAGTAGAACTTGATGAGGTAACTGTACCTGCTCCCTTATTGGAAAGTAGTTCATCACAGAAATATGTTCCTATGACTACTACACCAATTAGTGAGGAAGCTAATGATGATGATCATGTAACTTCAGATCAAGTTACTACTGAACCTCGTAGGTAAACTAGAGTGATATCTGCACCAGAGTGGTACGGTAATCCTGTTCTAGAGGTCATGTTACTTGACCATGACGAGCCTACGAACTATGAGGAAGCGACAATGAGCCCAGATTCCGCGAAATGGCTTGAGGCCATGAAATCTGAGATGAGATCCATGTATGAGAACAAAGTATGGACTTTGATTGACTTGCCCAATGATCGGTGAGCCATTGAGATTAAATGGATCTTCAAGAGGAATACGGACGCTGATAGTAGTGTTAGTATCTCCAAAGCTAGAATTGTCGCAAAAAGGTTTTCGAAAGTTCAAGGTGTTGACTACGATGAGAGTTTCTCACTCGTATCTATGCTTAAGTCTGTCCGAATCATGTTAGCAATTGCCGCATTTTATGAAATCTGGCAAATGGATAAACAAAACTGCATTCCTTAATGGATTTATTAAAGAAGAGTTGTATATGATGCAACCAGAAGGTTTTGTCAATCCTAAAGGTACTAACAAAATATGCAAGCTCCAGCGATCCATCTATGGACTGGTGCAAGCATCTCGGAGTTGGAATATACGCTTCGCTAAGTTGATCAAAGCATATAGTTTTATACAGACTTGCGGTGAAGCCTGTATTTACAAGAAAGTGAGTGGGAGCACTACAACATTTCTGATATGTATATGTGAAAGACATATTCTTGATCGAAGATAATGTAGAATTATTCTACAAATCATAAAGGAATGTTTGAAAGGAGTTTTTCAAAGAAAGTCCTCAGTGAAGCTTCTTACATATTGAGCATCAAGATCTATAGAGATAGATCAAGACGCTTGATAAGTTTTTCAATGAGTACATACCTTGACAAGATTTTGAAGTAGTTCAAAATGGAAAGTCAAAGAAGGAGTTCTTACCTGTGTTACAAAGGTGTGAAGTTGAGTAAGACTCAAAACCCGACCACGGCAGAAGATAGAGAGAGAATGAAAGTCAATCCCTATGCCTCGGCCATAGGTTCTATAAAGTATGCCATGTTGTGTACCAGACCTATTGTATACCCTGCCCTGAGTTTGGCAAGGGAGTACAATAGTGATCTAGGAGTAGATCACTGGACATTGGTCAAAATTATCCTTAGTGGAATAAGGATATGTTTCTCGATTATGGAGGTGACAAAAGGTTCGTCGTAAAGGGTTACGTCGATGCAAGTTTTGACACTGATCCAGATGACTCTAAGTCACAATCTGGATACATATTGAAAGTGGGAGCAATTAGCTAGAGTAGCTCCATGCAGAGCATTGTTGACATAGAAATTTGCAAAATACTTACGGATCTGAATGTGGCAGACCCGTTGACTAAACTTCTCTCACAAGCAAAACATGATCACACCTCAGTACTCTTTGGGTGTTAATCACATAGCGATGTGAACTAGATTATTGACTCTAGTAAACCCTTTGGGT
Source organism: Triticum aestivum (assembly GCF_018294505.1). NCBI lineage: Eukaryota > Viridiplantae > Streptophyta > Magnoliopsida > Poales > Poaceae > Triticum > Triticum aestivum. Next base: position 573,696,710 of record NC_057797.1, read on the forward strand.
GTTGGTCACATGTCGATGTGAACTATGGGTGTTAATCACATGGTGATGTGAACTATTGATGTTAAATCAAATGGCGATGTGAACTAGATTATTGACTCTAGTGCAAGTGGGAGACTGAAGGAAATATGCCCTAGAGGCAATAATGAAGTTATTATTTATTTCCTTATATCATGATGAATGTTTATTATTCATGCTAGAATTGTATTAACCGGAAACATAATACATGTGTGAATACATAGACAAACAGAGTGTCACTAGTATGCCTCTACTTGACTAGCTCGTTGATCAAAGATGGTTATGTTTCCTAACCATAGACATGAGTTGTCATTTGATTAACGGGAGCACATCATTAGGAGAATGATGTGATTGACTTGACCCATTCCGTTAGCTTAGCACTTGATCATTTAGTTTGTTGCTATTGCTTTCTTCATGACTTATACATGTTCCTATGACTATGAGATTATGCAACTCCCGTTTACCGGAGGAACACTTTGTGTGCCACCAAACGTCACAACGTAACTGGGTGATTATAAAGGTGCTCTACAGGTGTCTCCAAAGGTACTTGTTGGGTTGGCGTATTTCGAGATTAGGATTTGTCACTCCGATTGTCGGAGAGGTATCTCTGGGCCCACTCGGTAATGCACATCACTATAAGCCTTGCAAGCATTGCAACTAATGAGTTAGTTGCGGGATGATGTATTACGGAACGAGTAAAGAGACTTGCCAGTAACGAGATTGAACTAGGTATTGAGATACCGACGATCGAATCTCGGGCAAGTAACATACCGATGACAAAGAGAACAACGTATGTTGTTATGCGGTCTGACCGATAAAGATCTTCATAGAATATGTAGGAGCCAATATGGGCATCCAGGTCCCGCTGTTGGTTATTGACCAGAGAGGTGTCTCGGTCATGTCTACATAGTTCTTGAACCCATAGGGTCCGCACGCTTAACGTTCATTGACAATATAGTACTATATGAGTTATGTATGATGATGACCGAATGTTGTTCAGAGTCCGAGATGAGATCACGGACATGACGAGGAACTCCGGAATGGTCCGGAGACAAAGTTTGATATATGGGATAGTAGTGTTTGATCTCCGGAAGGGTTCCGGATGTTTCCCGAAATGTTTGGGCACGAGAACATTTATCTGGGCCAAAGGGGAAAGCCCACGAGGCTTTTGGAAAGTGCAAACGAAAGTTTCGCGGAGACCAGAGGCTAGACGCCAGGAACCCTGGCGTCTAGGGGGTAGACACCGGGAACCCTGGCGTCTAGCCCTGGAGTCCGAGAAGGACTCTTGCCTTTCGGGTGAAACCGACTTTGAGGAGGCTTTTACTCCAAGTTTCGACCCCAGGGCTCAACGTATAAATAGAGGGGTAGGGCTAGCACCAAAGACACATCAAGAAACACCAAGCCCTGTGCCGGCAACCCCGTCCCCTCTAGTTTATCCTCCATCATATTTTTCGTAGTGCTTAGGCGAAGCCGTGCAGAAATTGTTCTTCACCAACACCGTCACCACGCCGTCGTGCTGCCGGAACTCATCTACTACTTTGCCCCTCTTACTGGGTCGAGAAGGCGAGGACGTCACCGAGCCGAACGTGTGCAGAACTCGGAGGTGCCGTGTTTTCGGTACTTGGATCGGTCGGATCGTGAAGACGTACGACTACATCAACCGTGTTGATATAACGCTTCCGCAAACGGTCTACAAGGGTATGTAGACAACACTCTCCCCTCTCGTTGCTATGCATCACCATGATCCTGCGCGTGTGTAGGAATTTTTTTGAAATTACTACGTTCCCCAATAGTAGCAAACTGATTCTGATTGTTGCCATGCCCATGATTCCCTTGGTTGCGCTCTTAAAGAATTTGCATGATCAGCTGCGTGTTTGCATTGGTAGTGGCCATCACAGCTTGCCATGCCTCCGGATGTGGAGGTGGTGGTGGCGGATCAGGATTCAGAGTCGTGCGCGTTGGAGGAGCCATCCTGAAGAGGGTAACATCCATTAGCATATTGATAGGCAAATATTCAAGCTGAATCGAACGGATTGAAATTGCAACATAAAGTCTTCACATCCAAACAAAATGAATGAGTGCATTCCAATTGAAATGGTCACATTTCCATAAATTGAGAAGCCACTTAGAATTGAGGTAGAAGAATAAAAACAAGGTACGGACAAGAACAAATACTTGGTGAGGATTACCCAATCCCAAACCAAATATCCGCGGAAGAAGAACTAGAGCTACAAGAATTCCCACCTATGAAACTCCCGAACCTTTCCGGTTATGCAATCAGATGTTGGGGATACAAGGGAAGCATAATATCTCACCCAAATCTAGCAAATCCTACATCCAGTTGTATCCATCCTTCAACACATAACCGAGAAACCTTCAGAAATCATTTACCTCAACCTTCGAAAAGCATCCGTTATACAAGTTATGGCAATACTCCCGAACTCCCGCCCCAGTACTAGGTGGCATCGAGGTTATCTCACCAACAACTGCATAAAAGAGATTTTCGATGTCGGCGAAACTCAGGTATTCCAGAATCTCAACGATAAAATTGTGATGACAACACCTGGGAGCTCAACTCCCCGGGACACTACCACAACCCCTAAATGACAGGAGGCACCAAGAACAATGTTCTCATCACAAAACCATCGGAACGATTCCAAGATACCCGCGTGATCCTAAAAACATTTTAGTGAAATTTGAGAAGAGACGAGTCAAAAACTCTACGTCAAGATGCCTCACTAGAGTGATGAAGGGACTGAGGAGTAAAAAGAATTCCTAACTCTCCAATATATATAATTCCTAAATGACTCAAAACATTTTTCTAGACTCAACAACGCCAGCGACTCGATCAAGCAGGGGGCTCCTAAGGTCGGGGAAGGCTCTGATACCAACTTGTAACGCCCTCGATGCGGCTATATCTCCTACATGTAGAAGCACGACTTAGAAGCATAGCCGCATTGAAAGCAATGTCGCAAGTGAGGTAATCATCACAACAACCCATGTAAATAAGTAAAGGGGAAAGGTACATAGTTGGCTTACACTCGCCACATCACACAAATACATAATTAAGTCATTACACTCATCCAATACACTCAGGGTCCGACTACGGTACGAAAATAAAGATCAACCCACAAATGCGACAATGTCCCCGATCGCCCCAACTGGGCACCACTACTGATCATTTGGGAAAGACCTCTGAGAAGTCAACCCGGGACGAGGATATCCGGGACGAGGAGATCCGGATCGAGGGGCCGCGTTTGGATGAGATCCCCGTAGATCTCGTCCCGATCCACCGAATCTCACCGAAGAGGACGACGACGCCCGGAGGGAGGACGCGGTTGCCGGAGAAGACGAGGAAGGTCGCCGGCGAGCTCGGCGGGCGTCGGATCCGGCGGAGCTCGGGCACCTGTGGCAGGATCTCGCGGGGCGGCGGAGGGCGTGGTGAGGGAGGCGGAGTGGTGCGGCAAGGCTAGATGGCGGCGCCGGCGAGGGTCCCGCGCGGCGGAGCGGCGGCCGGCGATGGCGCCCGGTGCGGCT